>NC_052485.1:14101744-14300525 GCF_009730915.1 Dioscorea cayenensis subsp. rotundata | reverse complement strand
GAAATGAACATGTTTTATTTTTTAATAATTTTTTTAAAGCTGCTGGTGACATTATTTTTTTAAATATTAAACTTTTATTTAAAAAAATCATAGGTCTCATTATTTTTTAATATTAAATTTTTATTTTTTTAAAAAATCACGGGTCCTAGTATTTTAAATTAAAAAATAGGTTTACATTCAAGCCCTTATAATTTAATAATATTTTCTCATAACTTGTTTTATTCTTATTTCTACTCTCTGATTTCATAATAACACAATATTAACATATAAAAAATTTTAACATATAAAAATTACTTCCATAACTAAAACAAGTTAAGATATATATTATCAAAAAATTCAACAAAGTACAATATTTAGGTTACATTTCGACATATGACTTGTACTAGCAACATTTGAAAAATTTCGACAAATGTGTTCTTTATTGCGATATAAACCACAACGGTTTATCTGGGTGCCTTTCCCTTATTGAAATTTTAACTACAATAATTTTTATCTGTCAAAAATTTGACTGACTATAAAATATTTTTTATATCTTAGAATTAGTAAAAGTAAAAATAGGATAGAAGAAGTGGGAATAAACTCAGTATAAGAAAATATTATAAAAATTATAATGGCTTGAATGTAAAATTGTTTTTAAATTTAAAATATTAATGAGGTTGTGTTTTGAAAAAAATAAAAACTTAATATTATAAAATAATGGGACCCGTGATTTTTTAAAAATATAAGTTTAATATTTAAAAAATGAGTGGGACCCGTAACTTTTAAAAAAATTATTAATTAAAAAAATACAATATTAAAAAAAAAATCACAAAACGGTCCGTGTATGTTAAGGTTTTGTAAATATATACATACATGTGTGTAAAATTAGTATTTTTTTCCCACCAATTTTCTTTCTTTTGATCATGTTTTGCTTTTTTTATACAAATGAGAATAAATGTATAAAGTTTATAGGTGAAAAAAATAGAATATGGAATAGTGAACTTCATTATTGTGATATAACGGTAATGTGTTTGATTATATACCCCGATGAGTTCAATGAGCTGTATGTTGAGAACATCAAATATTAAATAAACATAAGTATGTTTTATAATGTATACATGTATAATTAAGTATATAATTAAATAAGGTTTAGTAATATATCAATTAATCTACATGACAAAATGCATAACAAAGTGTTATACGTATATAACAAAATGGATTACAAAATTGGTTTCTTATAAGACAAGTTCAATCATTTAAATGCATGATTGTTAGCACTACCTCGTTCAGGCAATAGTTGATTATTTGGTGTTGTTAATGATGATAATTGTGTAATGATGCTTATGTAATCAAAAGTGAGACTTTCTCATTATTTTATATTGGAAACAATTATTATTATGTCGGAAGAATTTTTTTACTTTTTTTACATCTTGCTCTTAGCCCCCTAATTCTCTACCTTAATTCTGTCTCTGGTTGAGGATTGGGTGTGTATGGGGGTCACTTGCCCACATTATCAATATATATACAATTTGGACTGGGAATATGATTTAGTTAAATAAATATTGGTTTTATAATGATTTCATGAATCCATCTTGAACAAAACACATTGAAGGGAAGGAGTTTATATAACAAAGATGTATTTTTATCTCATGCAAAGATTGACTTTATTGCACGCAAAGCTTAAAAAAATTAAATGAAAACTTTATTTTTTTAAGAAATCTGACAGGAGATCTCTCAAAATTTTTATATCTATAAAAAATTTAATAATTTTTTAAAATTATTTATTCTTAGAATTCATATAAAATTAATAATTATTATGTTGGATGATTTTTTTTATTTTTATTTTTACATTTTGCTCTTAGCCTTCTAATTATGTGCGTGGTTGAGGATTGGGTGTGTATGTGGGTCACTTGTCCATATTATCAATAAAAATAATAATAATAAAATGATAATAATAATAATAAAATTAAATTTGAATTGGGATTTAGAAAAGGATTTGATGACATCACCAGATGCAATCCGGCTCAGCAAATTGAACATTTTGTTTATTTATTTATATTTTCAAGATGACGTCCTCGGCGAGGGCCACGTCACCCTTTGAGATTCCCACACGATCATGGTTGCAACGGCTCTCTGTGCTTCTCCCGCTTCCACTCCTCCTCCTCCTCCTCCTCTCCTTCTTCTCTCCTCGTCGCTCCAAGCTCTCCATCGCTCGCCTCTCCTCCTCTCCTCATCTTGCCGGGCCATGGCCTCGTCGGACGTCGCTAGAGGTGAGAAGATCATGGCGCCGTACGAAGTCCCCCAATCACCGCCGACGTCGTCTCTAGTGCGGAGAAGCGATTCGGTGGCATGACCTTCGATGGGGATGGACGGTTTGTTTGGATCGAGACCCGCCCTAATGATGGAATTGGAGGGTATGGTATTCAATTTAGGTTTTGGTTTTCTTTTGTTGCTTATGGGTTCTCTTTTGGTGTGCGATTGAAAATCGTAATGAGTTATGCTACAAATGTTGGAAAGGACGAATGAATTAGGGTTCTAGTTTAGAGAAGGTTCCTTAAAGTGATTCTTGGCGAGAAGAAAGAAAGCAACGGTCGTTTAGAGGTTAATTGTCTTGGGGTTTAGGGTTTAAAATGTAGAGGTTAGGGTTAGGGTCTGGGTAGAATACCTTTATGGAACAAAGATATTTATATTTTTGATGGAGCATTCATATCTAAGAAAATTGTTGATAAGACCATTTCAGTTTGTAGTTCTTATAGAATCATGGAATGGAGAAAAAAATGAATGAATGAATGAATGAAATTAATTAATTAATTAATGCAACTTCCTTGTTAGTTTTGTTTAATTTTTTCTTTTTTGATGAAAAGTGGATAAACCACTGATTTATTGAGAAAGAAAAAACAGTACAGGGATAAAATTCTCTCACCAGAAGTGAAGGAGAAAAGTACAATAAAACAGAGAAATGAAAATAAAAGGAGGTAAAAGCATGTTCAGGCGGAAGACACCGTCCCGGCATCTCGAGCTCGCCGGAAGATCCGGTGGTGCAGAGCAACTCCTATGGGGGTGTCGTGATCCAGTTCGCCAGTAGGATTTGATGCGCTTGCCCTGAGAAAGTCAAGGGAGCGCTTGATTTTCTGTGATGCTTCATTGAGTGTTTGTTGATGTCTATCCGCAGCTGTTGGGAACCATGAAAGAAGCATATTAGCAGTTTTAAATTATGTTTAATTGTGGTAAAGTAGTCTGTTGAAAGATACGAGAGTTCCTTTCAAGCCAAATATTCCATAAAATTGCACGAGAAAATTTCAAATGAGTAATGTGATTATAATTTAGACAAAATATTCATTGGATTCTCTCCCAAGTGAAACGTCCAGAGTTGAATCTCTCCTAACTTAATGGTTGAGGGTTTGTGCCTTTGTGTCTTGTCCACATTTATCAATAACAAAAAATAATTCAGATTATCTGACATTGCTTTAGGTTAATGATGCTTTTTTTCTTGTTCTTCATTTAGATATTTCTCCAATTTTATTTTTTAATTTGATTTTATCCAATGGAGTTTATGGAGATGCTATATTTTGTAAATTCACATCATTTAACTTCAAACGATAAAGCACTATGTTGATTTTGCCTTTCAGATGTGTTGTTCTTGTTAAAGAATGTATTAATCCTCGAAGACAAACATACTAGACATCATACCTCCAGATTTTTGCAAAGCACGAACATTGGCCCAACAATATGGAGGTGGTGCATTTGCTGTCTCTAAGCACATGTTTGTTTTTTCAAACTACAAAGATCAACGTTTCTACAAGAAATCCATTGGATAGGAGAAGTTCTCTGGCCACTCAACAATGAGCGTTGTAAGTAATAAGTATTCTTTCTTTTCCTTAAAATGTGAATTACTTTTGAAAATTCTTTTGAATATGTAGCTTGTTCAATGATAAATTATGAAAAGAGGCCAGTTTATATATTTTCTAGGAAGACATGTGACTTCACATTTTGCAAATCATTTTATGATAAATTTTGTTGACTCTTGTGGATTTTTCTTCACAGGTGACTTGTTTGGCATTGCAATGTTTTTGCAAAATCATGAATTAGATTGACTGGGAACTACAATTATTTAAATATGCTGTTCTTATTCATTCGTATTTCAATATGCATGACCAGCTTTTCAAATGGTTATTTTCTCATGTCTAGTGATAAAAAATTCACATAGCTAGTATTGCTAAACATGGTAAGATCGACTAAGAGGCAGTTGTTAAGCTTGCTGAAGTAAGTTTAATCTCTATTTATGAATTTGAATAACCTTTTTTATGAATATGAATTATCTTTTCATGACTTTAAGTTTTATGCTTCTTTTTAGGGTTTTAAGGGAGCAGACCTTTGCAATGTGTGCATTGAAGCTGGAATGTCAATAATCCGTGCAGAGTGTGATTATGCTATTGATGAGGATTTTATGAAGGTATGAACTTCATACTTGATTAAATAAATTAGCTTGCTTCTTTATTATGAATTATTAGAAATAATATAGTACTCTATCGATAATGATGTATAAATATCCTAAGTAATTTTGTAGCAAGTATCAAATTTATAAAGTATTTTGTAGCACGCATAAAAAATATGATTATAACATGTATTCAATCATTAAAGTATTTTGTAGCAATTATCATTAGTTAGATGAGTTTTTAAAAGTAAATAGTTCATACAGAGGAACTAGTCTATACACTGGAAAAGAGAGGTCTGGCTTGTCCTAGTCACTTCTCTCCATCCAGAAAAGAAAGATATTTGCACTTTCCTCATAGAACCAGTATTTTGAAAATTATATCTGAAATCTATTATGAATCTATATAAATTAGTAGAAAAAATAGATCTTATTTATAAAAAATTAATCGTGGTAGATGCTAATTTAGTTAAAGTGGAAACTATATTAGCCAATTTAGATTATATTAAAAATAATATGAAAAAGAATAGAGAAAGTAATGTTGTAAATGAGTTATGCACTTGTATGAAAAAATTAACTTTAGAAAAAAAAAATTAGAAAGCCAATTTCTACATATGCTGTATGCACAAAAGAAGAATTAAATAAACCCGCAGAATATAGCCAATTTAGATTATATTAAAAATAATATGAAAAATAATAGACAAAGTAATGATGTAAATGAATTATGCACTTATATGAAAAATTAACTTTAGAAAAAAGAAAAAATAAAATTAGAAAGCCAATTTCTGCATATGCTGTATGGACAAAAGAAGAATTAAATTAACCTGCAGAATATAGAATGAAATTTCCCAAAGGATTTTTAAAATAAAAATTTAGTATTTACTTAATTGTCAGGATTCAAAACAAGCATAAAGGTTAATAAATCTATCTGAGCCAGTGAATGATCCCATACTTTCATATGAGTTTTCTTCAATCCTTAATTTCGATATTTCTCTTTAGTATTTTCGCAAAAAAAAAAGTTTAAATTTTAATTCAATTAGATACTTAAATTTATACAATGTTATAAAGAAGAATTAGATGTAGTACGTAAAGATAGTCTCTTTAATAGCTTGCCTTTTTATTATGAATTATTAAAAATAATATATTATTCTATTGATAATGATGTTTAAATATCCTATGTATACTTACTTTGTAGCAAGTATCAAATTTATGAAATATTTTGTAGCACGTATAAAAAATTTGATTATAGCATGTATTCAATCATTGAAGTACATTGTAGCAATTGTCATTATTCAGATGAGTTTTTAAGAGTATATAGTTCATACAAAGGAACCAATCTTTACACTGGAAAAAGGAGGCCTGGCCTGGTCCAGTCACTGTTCTCCTTCTAGAAAGGGAAGACATTTGCACTTTTTCTCGGAGAACAAGTACTTTGAAAATTATATCTGAAATCTATTATGAATATAGATAAATTAGTAGAAAAAATAGATCTTATTTATCAAAAATTAATTGTGGTAGAAGCTTATTTAGTCGAAAGGAAAACTATATTAGCCAATTTAGATTATATTAAAAATAGTATGGAAAAGAATAGAGAAAGTAATGATGTAAATGAGTAATAATTCTAGTTTTCAATCTTGCAAAACTCTGTACTATAAATGACGTGACTCATAACATTAGCTCTTTGCTAATGAGCTTCCAATCTTTTTCTTGTGTTGTTTTTGTTTAGTATTATGCTATGTTCTCGTGTTATGGCAAATGGATGGCATGCTCTATCAGATGAAATCCGTGATTTGTCTTTCATCTTCCTTTTGCATTTCATTTTCAATTTTTTTTTTTTTTTGGGTTGTTTGGCACATGATATCTAAAACCTTCTTTGGGCTATAGTTCTATTATATCTCCGGTCGTTGGCTGGTGTTTTCGAAGTACAATGACAACTATCTTTAGAAGGGGATTTTGTTCATCACCAGACAAAGTCTAACTCTTCACCAATTTGTTTATTGCTGCTGTTTTCAAACATCATGTTTTTGTTATTAGTGGCAAATTTTGCTGATGAATTTGGGGTTTCTAATATTTAGAATGGGGTTTACATCAATGCAATAACATAATTTCATCAAGTTGTTTTCTGAATATCTATTTGTTGTCTGTTCTCTTGGTTTGTAGTCACTGATAAAAATCAATTGCTTATGTTTTTTTATACTGATTTTATTTTGTATGATCTAGATTTTTGTTTTTGTTTGTGAAAGATCTGTAAGTTCATGTTATGGTACTAATTGGATTTGCTGTTGGAGGTAGTTTGGCCATTCTTTTTGCTAAAAGCAGTTAGAAACTGGTATTTTGGTTCAATTTCACCTTTGTGAAGTATTTGCTGTTGATGTTAAGGTTTCAATTGGATTTGCTATTGAAAGTAATCTGGCCATTCTGTCTGTTAAGAGCAGTTAGAATGTAGTATTTTGTTAGGGTTTGTGTCGCATGTGTGCTTGATATATTTTGTTTTTTTTTTAATTGATTTCTGGGCGGTTTCAAAACTTAGTTTTAATTGATCTAAGTATTTTATTTGTGTGTGTGTGTGTGTGTGTTGGAAATTCACGTGGTGCTTGGTGTTCACTAAAGGAAATATTGTTTCATCACAAATTTTTTTTCCTGTGTGGTTGTACTTGTTAATTTATATTTGAGATGTCCAGGAACACTGATTCGGGTTGTTGTTGGATTGAAATTCTTTTTATCTTATTAATTAGCTTGTATTATTGTTATCCTCTTCATGGAGGGATGTTAATATTTTAGATCAAAAAGGGCTATGCTATAAAACAATATGAGGTCGGACATGTTTGATCTATTCTTTTTGCTGATGAGATGGTTGCATCTTTTTATGTATATTTTCTAGCATATTCCAATCATTTACTTTTCATCATAAGGCCAATTGCTGTTACTAACTAGATTTAGTTTACCTCACAGAAGTTCAGAATATTTTTTCTTGTGAATTGATTACCTATGTGACTAGGTGATTCGATACTTTAAGAGGATTAATGGTAAAACATCACTATGGATATGCTTGATATAAATTATAATTCACATGCTCTTGAGATCATGTTATTTCACTCATCGTTTTCCTGTTGCTAAGATAGGTGATCTTTGTTTTGCTTCACTAATTGGTTTGTTTCAGTTATTGAGTCTGAGAACAAAGTTTTTCCTCACAAATTGTTTTGCTTTAGTTATAAGTTTGAGAACAAACTAGGATAGGTAATGAATATGTATCTCAAGGTTATATCTCAAGATTTGTTTTGCTCTTGCTGATTTATTTTTCTCTTTTGACTTAATCTAGGTGACAAATTTTTTTTATTTGGTTTCTCTCTGAAGTTGGTGATTTAACAAACTTTGTGAATATATTATTTTAAATAGTTTTGTTGTTGCTACTCTGGATTATATTTACCATTCCCTTGACTTCTTAGGATTTATTAAATAGATTTATTGTTGCCACTATTTAGTTATTTATAATTCCTTTGACTCTTGACGCTATCCTTATTATTCTGTTTTCTATTTTCTTTTGTCCAAACGTAGTAATTGTAGTGCCATTCAATATGTGGGTTGTTTTAATTTTATGAAGTTTGTATTGATGAAGGTTTTCTTTATTGAACTTGCATCACCTTCTTTGATTTCTAAAAACGTTTTTAGTTGGTTAATATGATCACCAAACCTGTAGTACACCCAAAGATCATAAAATTAATATAATACATCATCATGTTTCAAATAAAAGTTTTTTAATGTTCGTGTTTTAAAAACTAATATAAAGGCTCTTGAAAAGCTATATTCCTAATTAACCCCTATGGATTATGTACTTTCTTATTATGGTTTAATAAAATCTTTTTCTCTTTTAGCGGTTGTTTATCTACACCTTCCTTTAAGGAACAAACCAGGGTCCTGATTAACTATCAAGCTCAGTAGGGATACCTGCATGGACAATTGCCAAAGTGCTATATATACTAGCTAATGGGTATGAGAAGATTGCCATATCCTACTTGTTGAGTGGTAGTTAGATTACTCAAAAATAAGATTAGAGAAGCTAATGTAAGTGGAAGATGATGCACCAAAGAAAATTAGTGCAGTAGGAAACTCCTAAAGAAACACACCCTTTTCGCTCTTACAAGACAAAGTTGTGGCAAAAAAAAAAAAAAAAACTGCGCACAATCTCCTTCAAAACTAGATTGCTGCTTCAATATAAATAGCCATCCAAAACTTTCTAATCCTCAAAATAAATAGTAAAAACACCATGAGACAATATGTAGCAAGTCTTTAAATCAAGCATCTGTATGAAATAAACAGAATGGACAAGCATAAGCAGTGATCATGATTACATTACAATTTATAATGTGAGAAGCTAAATATAGTCTTAAGTGTAATGGGCCACATATCTTGGTGATCTGACAAAAGAAATCAAATGACTATTAAGTCCAATTATCTTAATTTATCAAGTTTCAAGAGAGTCATTCAATTCACTAAAAAAGTAAGGGCACAAAAATAATAACACAGTGCATCCAAATATTCCCAGCATCCATGAAAAACATACTAAACCATGTTCATAGTATATGATTTTCTTAGTATATGCTGTTCGAGAATCTATAGTCACTTCACCAAGAAAGTGAGGGCACAAGAATAATGACACTACAAACACATCCAAATATTCCCAGCATCCATCAATAAACTATAAAGAAATACTGAACTATGTTTTTAGTGAGGAGTACATTTGAATCTCAAGATAATGTGAGAATAAATTCAATCTGCTTCCTAATGTGCCATATAATAGCACTGAAAATGGCTCCCAAAGATGAGTAAACCTTTTTTTTCAACCACTGGTTACTGTTTTAAGTGAGAAATAGTTTGACTGCAGAGTATTTTTGTCACTGGATCTGTGATGAATCTCTCTTAATGTGTGTAGGAGCCATTTTCAGTGCTATTATAATTTGTGTAGGAAATCTGTTGTTAATGGAAGATGGTTTGTAGAAGTGTTCTTTTTCCCTAGTGATCCATATATTTCTCTGTTTTGACATCCTTACTTGATTTTAGAAGCACAGGATCAGTTGGTTGTGTTGTAGTCAGGATAGAAAATTTTCATGTTATCAATTGCCTTTGTTATTGTTCATTAAGGGTTTTCGGTACAACTTTTACGGAGGGATGTTCAAATTTTAGATCTGTTTTTCATATTCTTGTTTGCTAGGTGATGAGATGTGCCGCTTTTTTTTTAGTTTAATTGCTAGCATTTTCCAATAAGTAAGTTTCATGCTTAAGAATCTGAAGGGTGACTAGTATTGCTTGCCAATAGTTTACCTTACTAAAGTTCACAGTAAATAATCATGATACAAATCATAATTCGTACTTGATATCACTGCATTTTATTTGTTTTTTTTCCCTCTTGTTAAGAAAGTGATAACTTGTTTGGCTCACATAGTAGTTTGCTTCAATTTTAAGGTGGAGATCTAATGGGAAAGTGGAACTTCTCACTAAATACTCTTGATATACATCACAATTCATACTTGATATCATTGCATTTCATTTGTATTTTCCTCTTGTTAGGATAGGTGATAATGTATTTGCCTCACATAATGGTTTGCTTCAGTCATTAAGCTAGAGAACAAATAGTAAACAGAATTTGTCTTCAGTACTATTAGAATGATCTTTCTTAGAAGTGAAGTAGGGAGGGCACTGTTAAGACTCTATGGAATATGTATCCCAGGATTTGGTTTTTTTTTAATGTTTTTATTATTATATTTATTTATTTTTATTTGGTTGTTTTTCATTTTGGAGTTGGTTGTGGCAATTTTGATGAGTTTTTTGTTACATAGATTTATTGTTTCTACTTTTTGTGAATTTTATTTATAATTTCCTTCATACTATTATCTTAGATTTTATTTCTATTTTTTTATTAAGGTTTTCTTTTGTTAAAACATTTTAATTGTAATTGTATGAAACCTAAGTAGCTAGGATTTAAAAGTGTGGGGTTTGAGGGATTTTTTTTAAAAAAAATATTGAGGTAGTGGGAAAATTTTTATTTGAGTCGATCAAATTTTGATTTAATTAAATTTTGATAACATTAAATATTTTAAAGCAATAATAATAAAATGTATTATTTGAAATAACATCATTAAATTAAGTAATTATTAAAACGTAGCCTTTTGTAGATTATTATAATAAATGACATATCTTTCTAACGACTGCATAGTTTGTTGTATAATAATAACTCAACCTTCTTTTGCTTTTTTTATTTAATATAGGTTAGCCCATGTGAACCTCCCCTTCTCCTTCTTCGTGTTGTACTTTTTAAAGATTTTTAATAAGTCAAAAGTTTTTTTGTCATATAGCACCAAGCCCGAGTCTCTCTTTTTGGAAAGCCATGCTATGGATTATTTTTGACTAACCTCACTTTCTCATTCAGATAAACATAGACCCAATTTTGTTCATTGCTTTATCTTATTATGCGTATTGAGTATTGACTAACAGGACTCATGGCATTGGAGAATATTGGGGTTTTTAATCAACAACAAAGTATATTTCCTACTGGATTGGCTCGTTTAGAAGATACCCCATTTTCATATATATTAGCAGCATGTGGCAAAGGTCAATCTAATTTAGACTATTGCAATTTAACATTCAATTGGATTACCAATGATATATGCTCTGATAAGAAGATTATGTGATAATTGCAAACAGCCTAACTAGCCATAGCAAGAGGTATACTAATAAGTTTTATGATTATCATTGATTTACAAAAATGTTTCACTACCTTTTGAAACTCTAAATATCATCACTATTGATGGTATTTTCAGAGTTTAGTTTGATTTGGTCATCATTTATTCACTTAGAAATTAGAGAAGATAAACCTTATTTGTTCAAAATTGAAGCCATAGAAAAATATTTGATATTAATAATAGTTTATTTGATGTAATGTAGTTATATTTCTCAATAAGTTGGTCTTTGTTTTTTATTTTATTTTATTTTTTGACGAAAAAGATGTGATTATTAAAATTGGAAACTCTCGATGAAAATTAAATATTGACTCATCTAAATCCTTATATAGTTTGTAAAAATTTAATTATATTTAATTTGCAAATACATGAAGTTAATAGGATATGGATAAAATTAAAAAAAAATGAATATTGAATGTTAAGAAAAGTGGGAGAATAAGTCCAAACACCCTTTTTTTAAAAAAAAGAAAAATCTAAAAGCAAGCATAAGTAAGATGGTTGAAGTCTTATGGGCTAATGTACATCAAGGAAAGTGTAACAAAAACTCATAATCTTATCAATAATTACGATGTTGCTAATAATTGTGTTTTGTAGACTTGGATTGTGACCTTTCGTCTTCTTTTGATTCTCATAATGGTTGTGTAAGTTCTTCAGAAGTTTAATGCTCTTTTTAGGGCTAATTTTGTTATTTGGTAGATATTACTTCACGTGATCCTTGAATCCACACTTTATGCTTTTTGGGAGAAAAGTATTGTTCATATGGTTATAGGGCTTTTCAGTCAAGAGAATTCCTTCCCACTCATGATGTTATCCCCAACAGTTTGATGTGCCCACTAATGCATCTATTTCTTCTAGTCGTTCTTGGTTAAGTGATGATATAATAAATACCACTAATAATTCTTTTGTCTATGCATCTTTTATTTAGCTTCATATTCGGTCCATTTTGTGGAGCTTGTGCTCTTTTAAAATTTGGTCTGTAACTTATTGTTATTGTTATTTATTTATTTATTTTTTGGCTTCTTTGACCTTACCTAGTTGAGGATTTGTCTTTTTTTCATTTTTGGAGTTCCTTATGGTTTGGCAATTTTGATAAGTTTTATTTGTTACATGGATTTATTGTTTTTCACTTTTTGTGAATTTTATTTATAATTTCCTTGAGGCTATTTTTCATGATTTATCTTAGATTCTATGCCTATTTTGGATTAAGATTTTTTCGTTCAAAGATTTATTTGTAATTGTAGTGGCAATTAAAGTTGGCTAATTTTTATGAAACTTAATTGGTTGGGATTTAAGGGATTTTTTTAATATTGTTATGGTTGCAAAATTTTTTTATTTAAGTTGATCAAATTTTGATTTAATGAGATATTTTAAAGCAATAAGAATATGATGTATTATTTAAAAGAACATCATTAAATGAGATAATTATTAAAGCCTAGCCTTCTTTGGCTAATAATAAATAATATATCTTTTTAACTCATTTATGACATCACGGTTCTATGTACAATAAATGTAGTCTCTTAGGTTTTTTCTGTATTGTTTAGTTATAAACAATATATCTTTCTAACTTATTTGTGACCTCATCATAGTTTATTGGATAATAACTCATAGCTTTCTTTGGCTCTTTTTGTGTAATATAGGTTAGTCCATGTGACCTTTCTTTGTCTTGCTTTGTTTTTTTGGTTGCTTTTAAAGATTTTTTTTTTTCATTTTAACAAGTCAATAATTTTTGTTATATTACACCAAGCCCGAGTGTCTCTTTTAGAATGGTTGTGCTATGGATTAATCCTTGACTAATCTTACTTTCATGGTCAAATAAATATTTGTAGACCCGATGTTGTTCATTGCCCATCTCATAATGTGTATCAAGTATTGGCTAGCTTAAGGACTCATGACATTGAAGAATATTCGGTTATTTTAATTGACAACAAAGTACACCTTCTACGGGATTGACTCGATTAGAAGATACTCCATTTTCATCTGTGTTAGCAGCAAGTGGCAAAGGTCAAACTAATTTAGATTTTAGACTATCACAATTTAGAATTCAATTGATACATAATTGCAAACTATCAAAATAGTTATTGATTTTGATCAATTGGATAACCAATGATGCATGCTCTGAAATGAAGATCATGTGAACCCAAGATTACCTGTTATCATGATAAGACAGATAGATGTAAACAAAGTCAAAACAAATGTGATAGTTGCAAACAACCTAGCTAGCCATAACAAGAGCCATACTGATAAGTTTTATGATTATCATTGATTGAAGAAGATGTTTCACTAACTTCTAAAACTCTAAATACCATCACTATTGGTCATGTTTTGAGAGTTGGTTTGATTGGGTCATTATTTTTTTCACTTAGAAATTAGAGAATATTAAACTTAGTTGTTCAAAATTTAAGGCATATAAAAATTATTTTATGTTGATAACAGTTTACTCAATGTAATGAAGTTATATGCTCAATAAGTTGGTCTTTGTTTTTGTTTTATTTTACTTTTGTGGGAAAAAAGATGTGATGTTCAAAACTAGAAACTCTTAATGAAAATTAAACATTAACTCATATAAATCCTAATATAGTTTGTTAAAAAGAACTCTGTGTTATCAGGGTTACTATGTCTTAATATCCTTGCCTTTGAGAAAGGAGGTGATAGATCCATGTGGAGCTCTCACTGTATGATGGTATGATGAAGGGCATACTTTTATCCCCAGGATGTCTTGTTCAAGTAAAGATCTCAAAATCATGGGTTGCCGTTGTCGAGAGGCAACGGGTGTAAAAATAACTTTATGAGGGTATCCTTGGGTGTCTTGTGCATGGCAAAATCATTGCGAACTCTGACCCAAGTGCTATTAGAGAGTCATTGTCTTTGATAGTGAAACATTATTAAGGATGAACTTTATAGAAGAATGCCCCTAACTTTGTTTTGATCTATTTTTGATAAGTAAGATTGAAATTATCGATTTTTTGAAATTGTCTTTTACGTCGGGACTTTTGGCGTCTCTTACCTGTGGAAATCTTTATCTTTCAATGACAGCTCTGTGTACTTAGTGCTCGGTTTTCCTAAGATGGATTTCCTGTGGCCACACACAAAATGCTTTCATCTATTATGTTTGATTCTTTTTTTCTTTTATATGATATAGATATTTGTTTGTGTTTGTGGAGAATTTGCTAGTTGATGTTATTGTTTTTATTGGATTTCCTTTTTGAAAGTAGTATGGCCATTCAATTTACTTGCGAAATTGGAACTTCAGATATTTCTAGAGTTTCAAAGATGATATTTGATTAAAAATCTTTTAATGCAGTGTAAGTAACTGATGGAACTTGTTAGGTGTTGCACTGCATTGGGAAACATGCATCAGGTATCATGGATTCTATATGCTTTCAGTTGGTGTCCATCATTGAGAGTCTAATTTCCAATTTGATTTTTTTGTAACATGGATTCTAGATACTTTTAGTTGGTGTCCATTCTTTGAGAGTAATTTCTAAGATTGGAGCACTTCATATTTGAGGTAGATTTGATTCGTGTTTGATATATTAGCTTATTTGGACATGTCTGCATGGTAATTGGGTTTTATTAGGTTTTGTTTGATAAATTAACAACTCATTACATCATGGGAAATTGGAAATTCATCATATGCTTGGTGCTTGGTATTTGCAAAAGGGGATTTCTTGTCTATAAAATTAAAAAAATAACGGCATTGCTTGTTGTTTTTGTATGTTATATTTTGTTGTTTTTTTAAATCAGTTTGTATAATTTTTATTATTTTCAGAACTTTGGGCTTTTTCTCTGGTACTTAGTATCTTTATTAATATCTGTCAGAGGGTTTTTTCATTTTAGCAAATAAACTGTGATTTCTCTTCAATCTAATGTTGTTCTATGTCTGGATCTTAGAATTTCCTAGCTCTTAGCATTGATGAGAATTTTTTATCACCAATTCGAACTTGACCTGTAAGCTGTTTTGGCTGTTATGTGTTTGCCATTTGCTTTTTCCAACTTCAAGTTTGTAGTTACTGGGTTGTTTAGCATGTGGTGTTTAAAAATTTTGTTTCAAAAAGTATTTTTGACCTTGTTTAGCTGTATTTCTAAAGTTATTCTAGGTGTGGAAGTTGGTTTTTGTTTTTATTTTGGTTTTTTCCACCTATAAATAAGCATCTCATAGCATGCTATTAGATTTGATAATTCTTATGTGTTCAACTCTCTGTTGTTATCAACAAGGAAGATGGGTGTTTGTGTACTCTAACTGAGTTTTGAATTTCTTTATCTCCTACGTATGATTTGAGGCCATTAATTAAAAAATAATTTGACTGCAAGTATGTTTAGCTATATATTTATCAGTGCTAACTATTTACCATAATTATATAGTCCATTGAGCCAGAGGTTGCTTTGTAGAATTTGTGCTTATGTCACTTTCCTCGAAAATGGGTTTTGGTTATCTAAATAAATAGAACATTGTTTCATCTCAGATGGCTTTTTTTTCCTGTGTGGATGTATGTGTTGGCTTTTATTTGAGATGTCCAAGAACATTGGTTTGTGTTGTGGTTGGATTGATTTTTTTTAATTTTTTTTTTTATTATAATCAATTAGCTTTTATTACGGTTTACCTTCTTAATACCTTAGCTTATCTATCCCTAGTGCACCTTACTCTAAGGAACAAACCAGATTGGTGATTAACTATCGAGCTTAGTAGGATACTTGGCTTTGGCAATTGCCAAAGTGCAATATGTACGAGCTAATGGGTACAAGAAGACTGCCACACGCTATTTGTTGGGTGGTAGTTAGTTTGCTCAAATATAAGATTAGAGAAACTAATGTAAGTGTAAGGTGATGCACCAAAGGAAATCAGAGCGTATAACTTATTAGGTATAGTTGGAGATGCAATAATCTATAGAGGCAACTGAATTCCCAAAGCCTATAAGAAAATCACTAGGTTTAATTGCGGTTTTATTTACATTTTTCCACTAAAACCTAAAAAAAAAAACCTCCAAATGGTATCATGGCTACTATGTCTTAATTGCTTCACCTTTTAAAAAAAGAGGTTATAGATCTATGGAGAGTTCTCATTGACAGAATGACAAACTCTTATCCCCAAGATGTCCTGTCTGGGTAAGGTCCAGAAATCATGGGTTGTTGTTGTCGACAGGCAATGATTGTAAAAAGTAGCTTTTTAGGTATCTTTTAGCAACATGCGCATGGCAAAACTGTTGCGTACTCTGACTTAAGTGCTACCAGAGGGCCATCGTCTTTCAACTAGTGAATCTCTTAAATACTAATAATTTTTTGTTTGTTTGAACCTCAGGTTGGTTGTTACCAATAAAATAGGAAGCAAGTGGAACTTTAGCAGAAATTCTCATGAATATGCATCTCAAGATTTTCTCCTCTGTTACTTATTTTTTACTTTTTGGCTTCATTGACGTAACCTAGCCTAGGATTTTTTTTTATTGGGTTTGTCTCTTTTTGAAGTTTGTGGTTTGAGGTTTGACAATTTTGGGAAATCTATCTTATGGATTTAATGATGCCATTATGGATTTTATTTCCTTGACTCTTGACATGATTCTTTTACACTGTTTCCACTATGGCTTAGGTTTTTTTTTCTAAGGGTCGTCATTGTAGTGGCATTCAATATGTTGGTTGTCCTATTTTTATGAAGCCCAGTAATAATTGAGGTTTTCTTTATTAAACTTGCAGTTTATTATTGCTTCTTTGATTTCTAAAATCATTTTTGAATGGCTAATATGATCAACCATCACTCTTGCAATTGTTCTTTACAATTTTTCCTCTATGGCTTAGGGTTCTTTTTATTTTTAATGTTGTCATTGTAGTTGGCATTCGATATGTTGGTTTGCCTAATTATATGAAGCCCAGTAATAATGTTGGTTTTCTTTGTAAAACTATCAGTTTGTTAATGCTTTTTTAATTTCTAAAAACAATTTTGAGTGGTTAATATCCTGTTTTAGGTCAAGAGTATGCATTTAAAATATGGTGCTCTTAGAGGACCAATAACTTCGGTGATTCCTTTTGGACCTTTTGTCCATGAACAATGCAACGGGATTCTTATACCCACTTAATTTTTCAAACACGTGGCACCTTGGTGCTTTGAGATTCTCATTTGTTTATTAACCAACTTATATTAATGCAAACTTTTGCATTGATGTCTGTCGCTTGAGTAATCTATTCCTTGATGACTTGTGTTATTTGACTTTGATTCAAGAGTTGTTTACTCTTAAGTCTTGGTCTAGATATTCTCTGCAAACTTTATCAATTGTTGCTATGATCCTAATAATTGGGTTGGGAAACCTGTTATGATCTTGGGGGTAGAAACCTTCCCTCTGCTTTGATTCTCATTGTGTGCTATAATAATGTCTCGCCTTGGAATCGCTTTGCAAGTTCTTTGGAAGGTTAAGCTCTTTCTTGGACTTTTTTAATTGTATATATTTTGCAGGTGTTATCCTATTATTTTTAATATGCTTCCTCTTTATGCTATTTAGTTCTAGAATTCCCATGTCACATTTTTTGGAACTTCAGTACAGCTCAAGCTGTTGGGAAAGGTGTTTAATTTTAGTCATATTGTTTTAATATTAGTAGTTAAATAAAGGTCTTAATCCTGCCGGAGAATTTCCTCCCAACAACATTTTGATACTAACACCAACAACATTGATGTATAAATTGATGCATCAATCATATGTGATCAGTGTTAACTCAATGTGGCATATCTAGAGAAAATTTACATATCCATATAGGAATATGCATTTTTTTCTTTAAATATGGTGTATTACATAGTGGACATGTTTGAATCATTTGTTCCTCATGGGATGCTATTTCACATTTTTTTAATTTGTGTTAGAGTTATGTTATAGTTTATATTTGGTTAATGGGCCATACTGGGCTCATACCACAAAACCCTAGTATTTCTCTATATATATCCTTGTACTTATTTACTAATGAAATATACAAATTATTTCTCCTATTCTCACATGGTATCAGAGCTTCAGGGAAAAAAAAAATGATGATCCTGATAAAAAAAAAAAACAGTTATAGTGGAACCTAGTAAAAAGACGGTTCTAGAAGGAACACAAGTCAAGTTAAAATAGGACCTCTGAGACACAAGTAGTGTACAAGTCCATGTGTGTAGGACCTCTGAGACACAAAGTAGTGTACAAGTCCTGGTAAACAGACCTCTGGTGTACAAGTCTGAGCAAGTTCGACCGAGTTGAACTTGAGAGAGGGTGTTGGAAATATAGTACCACATCGGTTGTGTGATAGAAGTGTAATGGGTTTATATATAGGTATAGGGGTTGAGCCACTAAGTCTTGAGACTTTTTGGTGTAAGACCCCTAAGCCCATATAAAGCCCATATAGGGCCCACTAGTATCAAAAATATAAAATCTAACATGGTATCAAAGCCAGGTTAAACCCTAGCCGTCACCCAAAACCCTCGCCGCCGCCACCGCCACTCCAAACCCTAGTCTTCCACCCACCGCCGCCACCTCTACCACCAGCCGCTGTTCATCTCTTGCCGTTCTCGTTGGTCTATGGGCACCTGGTGTTGTTCCTCAGCCCTCACCAGTGATGCCCTTGTCTTGTTGCTGAAGGATTTGTCTTGTCGTCGTCATGTCTTCGTTTCATGATTCTTTAGTTAAGAATCTCCATTGTACCTCGCAAAAGTTGGATGGAAGGAACTATGTTTTTTGGGCGCAGAGTTTTGAGCAGTTCCTTATGGCTCATAAGAAATCATCGTACCTCACGGCAGATCCGCCGGACTCGAAAGATGCCAAGTATGCTGATTGGCTTGCTGAGGATGCTGCAGTGCGCTCATGGTTGACCGGTAGTATGGAGCCGGATATTGCCCGAAGTGTGGTGATGTTGACTACTGCAAAGGCAATTTGGGAGATGTGCAGATTGACATATGGAAATGAAAATAATATCTCTCGTGTTTTTGAGTTGTATGAGCAACTGTTTACAGCCCGTCAAGGCGATCGTACCGCCCCTCAGTTCTTCACTCACATCCGTAGCCTGTTGGATGAGCTGGATATTTACCAGCCATTAGTTCTTGATCTGGCCACCCTTCGTCGTTACCGGAATGAAGTTGCAGTCATCGCATATCTTTCCGGGCTCCCCGTTGAGATGCAAAACCAGGTGAAGGGCTCTATTCTGAGTTCTGAGAGAATGCCTGATCTTGCTGTTGTCTATGCTCGCGTGCTTCGCCTGTCTTCTACATCCACATCTCCGTCGCCCGTTGTGTCCTCTGATCAGTCCGCTTTGCTAGCTTCTCGTGGGCGTGGTGGTAAAGGCTCCTCTCGTGGTGGTCGAGGAGCTGGCCGTGGTGATTCTCGGAATAGGTTTGTGTGTACCTTCTGTCGACGGCCAGGCCACACTGAGGATCGTTGTTGGGATAAGCATGGTCGCCCGGCAATGGCCAATGCTAGTACCGAGGTGGTCGATCCGTCACCCACTTCTAGTGCTGAACAGTTTGTCACTATCTCTCAGGCTGACTTTGCACGGTTCCAGCAGCTACAGGGCACAGCGTCTCACACCACAGTCTCTTCTTCTGTTTCCTCAGGTAATGCCTTTCTTGCTTCCAGGGACAGTTCCTGGATTATTGACTCTGGGGCCTCTTCTCACATGACAGGTACAAAATCTTTTTTCCAAAATCTTTCTCCATCTATTTTTCATTCTGTGGCAATTGCCGATGGACGATCGTGCTTAGTGTCCGGAGAGGGAGTTGTGCAGGCTTCCTCTCAGCTTAGACTAAATGATGTTCTTTATGTACCTGAATTTCCTGTCAACTTGCTATCCGTTTCTGCGATCACCAAACATTTGAATTGTAGTGTAACATTTTTCCCTTTTCACTGTATTTTTCAGGATCTGCAGACAGGGAAGAGGATTGGTTTGGGGCGTAATCGTGGTGACGGCGTATATGCGTTGGTGCGTGATGATATTCCTCGTGGTTTAGCAAAGATCTGCTTTTCGACTCC
The DNA here is from genome assembly GCF_009730915.1 of Dioscorea cayenensis subsp. rotundata. NCBI lineage: Eukaryota > Viridiplantae > Streptophyta > Magnoliopsida > Dioscoreales > Dioscoreaceae > Dioscorea > Dioscorea cayenensis. Next base: position 14,280,408 of record NC_052485.1, on the reverse strand, counting down.
GAGTCATCACTCATATGGCATCGTAGATTGGGTCACCCTTCTCTTAGTCGCTCTTCGAAAGAAACTTTGCCTTGGATTCGGGCTCTAGTCGTTTCAATGTGAGTCGTGTCAGTTGGGTAAACATCATCGTGCTACCTTTAAACGTTCTACTTTAGTGTCTAGTCGGTCATTATTTGATTTAGTTCATTGTGATGTTTGGGGACCTTCTAAGGTCGCGTCTATTTCTGGTCATCGTTACTATGTTGTGTTTGTTGATGATTTTTCCCGAGTGTCTTGGGTATATTTGTTAAAAGACCGTCGGTCTATTGCTGATGTCCTTCAAAAATTCATTTTGGAAATAAAAAATCAATTTTCCATTGTTCTCAAATGTCTTCGCACCGATAATGCTTTAGAATTTGTCTCTTCTGCTGTAAATTCTTTATGTGCGTCCTTTGGGATTATTCATCAAACCACCTGTCCACACACTTCTCAACAAAATGGAGTAGCTGAAAGAAAGCATCGTCACATCTTGGATGTTGCACGCACTCTCTTGGTAGAGCGTAATGTTCCTATGTATTTGTGGTCTGATGCTATCTTGACTGCAGTCTATCTTATTAATCGTATGCCTTCTGCACCCTTAGGGGGAGAGGTTCCTTTACGTCGTCTTCTACCTAATACCGAGTTGTTTCACTTATCCCCTCGTGTTTTCGGTTGTGTTGGTTTTGTTCAGGATTTAACTCCTAGTTTGGACAAGTTGCGCCCGCGTGCGCTTAAATGTGTTTTTGTTGGTTATTCCCGCACCCAACGTGGATACCGGTTGTTTCATCCGACTAGTCGGAAGTATTTTGTGTCTATGGATGTCACGTTTTTTGAGTCTCAATCATTTTTCTCTGATTCAGTTTCTCACGATATGTTAACTACGTCATCTGATATTGTTCTCCCCATCCCTGTCTCGGTCCCTCCGCCTGTGCCTATGCCTAGTATGACGCCTCCTCCATTGGATACAGATGTTGGTCATTTTGGACAGGTTTATCATCTACGCCAACGTGTACCAGCGCCAGCTCCGCCCCCTCCGATCCTCTCCCCGGACCATGCAGATCCGTCTCTTGATCTTCCCATTGCCTTTCGCAAAGGTATTCGTTCTTGTACTAAACATCCCATCTCCCTTTTTGTTTCTTATGATAATCTTCACCCGTCCTTCCGCACATTTGCTCTTTCCTTGTCTGCTGAGTCAATTCCCAGGAACTACCAGGATGCGCGTTTGCTTCCACAATGGCAAACGGCAATGGATGAGGAAATGGAAGCCTTGAGATCTCGTGGTACATGGGCGCTTGTGCCTCGCCCTGCTGATGCCAGCATCGTCACTTGCCGATGGGTCTTCTCTGTCAAGCACAAAGCGGATGGTACAGTTGATCGCTACAAAGCCCGGTTAGTGGCCCGTGGTTTTACTCAAACTTATGGTGTTGATTATGCTGAGACTTTTTCACCAGTTGCTCGTCTGAATTCCATTCGCATTCTACTGTCGGTAGCTATGAATCGATCATGGACACTCTGTCAACTTGATGTGAAGAATGCCTTTCTCTATGGAGACTTAGTTGAGACAGTGTTTATGGAGCAACCTCCGGGGTATGTTGCTCAGGGGGAGAATCTAGTCTGCCAGCTCAAGAAAGCGATCTATGGTCTGAAACAAAGTCCTCGTGCATGGTTTGACAAATTTAGTGTAATTGCAGTTGCAGATGGTTTTCGCAGGTGTAATGTGGATCATTCTGTGTTCTATAAGAACACTTCATCTGGTTGTGTTGTACTTGCGGTATATGTCGATGACATCTTGTTGACGGGTAGTGATCGCCAGGGAATTCAGAGAACTAAGGAGCATTTAATGAAGCATTTCGTTACACGAGACATGGGACGACCCAGATACTTCCTTGGTATTGAGTTTGCATATGCCAAAGGAAAGATGACGCTCTCACAGCGGAAGTATGTGTTGGACTTACTTGAGGAGACTGGTTTATTGGGTTGTAAACCAGAGAATACACCTATTGAGCAGTCACCACCCTTTTGGGAGACATCTTCCCCATTTCTCAAAGATCCTGGTCAATACAGATGTTTGATTGGCAAGCTCATTTATCTAACTGTTACTCGTCCTGATATATGTTACGCAGTTGGACTCCTGAGTCAGTTTATGCATGAGCCACGAGAAGTTCACTGGCAGGGTGCTCTGAGGGTTCTTGCATATGTTAAAGGAGCTCCCGGCAAAGGTCTTCTCTACAAAAATCATGGTCACCTAGACGTTGCAGCATATTCTGACTCGGGTTATGCTGGTGATAGAGGAGATAGAAAGTCTACGTCGGGCTTCTGTACGTATGTCGGTGGAAACTTGGTTACTTGGCGAATCAAGAAACAGAATGTGGTTTCGATATCAAGTGCAGAAGCAGAGTACAGATCGATGGCACAGACAGCTTGTGGATGGTTTGGGTGCAGTCTTTTCTATCTGAGTTGGGATTCCCTATCACAATACCTATGCAGATGTTGTGTGATAACCAGGCCGCCATCTTCATTGCAAATAATCCAACATTCCATGAGCGTACCAAGCATGTGGAGGTTGATTGTCACTATGTTCGTGATATGGTACTGAAGGGAGTCATCTCTACGCCGTATACCCAGTCGTCTGAGCAACTGGCGGATATCTTCACCAAAGGTTTAAATGTTAAAGTCTTTAGAAATCTATGTAACAAGCTGGGCATGCTTGATATATATGCTCCAGCTTGAGGGGGAGTGTTAGAGTTATGTTATAGTTTATATTTGGTTAATGGGCCATACTGGGCCCATACCACAAAGCCCAAGTATTTCTCTATATATATCCTTGTACTTATTTACTAATGAAATATACAAATTATTTCTCCTATTCTCACAATTTGAAAATGGGAGTTTTGTGTTGGCTTCATCTCTTTTTCATTTCATTCTCCATCATATATATTTTCTTTCTTTTTAATTTACAGTCTAAATCTTCTATATTTTTTTTGGATTGTCTTTATCTTTTTAAATTGCATGTGTTTTTAATATATGTTTTCTATTTCTTATAATATTTTTTAGATTGAAATAGCGATTTCATGATTTTATAAGTTCTATTTTACTATAATTTAAGTTCTAATATGATTTAAATCGAAGTTATATAAAACCAACATGATTCATAGTAATATAGTATTTATATACACATCTGAAAAGTGCATGTTTTATTAAAATATTTCCCATCTTTTGAAAATGCATGTAAATCATGTGATTCATTAGTCTATATTTACATACACGGATCTGATCTTTCATTAAATTGAAATGTCGAATTTCGCTGATAACACTCAATGAAATAGTTGATTTATAATCTTTAGATTAAGTTTGGACAGGCCAAGATTAACTGCAGCTTTTGATTGTTCGTTGGTTATATTTTGCATAATCTAGGTAGTTTGTTTGTTTCATGAAGGAACGTTTTGTTGATATTATGTCTTAATCAGATTTTCTATTCAAGGTTATTTGGTGGCTCAGTATATCTGGTTGAAGAAATTAGACATTGACGGAGGCCAATTGCTGGCCATTGGATGAGATTGGAGATCAGTTCTTCTGTTAATACTTTCTTCAATTATTTATTTTTTCTTCCCGATGGGTTTAGTTTGATAGCATTTACTTTATTTGATTTGATAAGTTGTCTTTTGATCTATGTGCTTAAGTAATTAATAGTATTTAGGAAACTTATACACGGTATAACTTGGATTCTAAGGTTGTGGTGGTTTGGTTTTTCATGATAAATTGAGTGGTGTCGATTTGGTTTTTTAGGGTAAATTGTCAACTAGTTTGATAATGTAAAATTGAAAATTATAACGCTCGGTACTTGGTTTGCTCAAAGGCAATCATGTCAGTATTCACTACAATCTGTCTGTGTTTGGGTCTATCATGTTAATATTTTTTAACCTTAAGTTTGTTTAGGTAATAATAATAGTTGACAGGTGATCTATCAAGCGTGTTGATGATTTGCATAATTGGACAGTTAATAGAGAATTGACGATAAATCATTGTTACTGATGTTTACTATATAATTCAGTGTTACTAATAAGAAATGGTTGTAGCTTTGAGGAGCGTTTAATGACTTTGTGATCATGCCCTGTTGGTTTGATTTAACAATGAGGATTACATGGGCAGTAACTCTTGAAGGATGTTTCCGTTGATGGTATTTCTCTTATTTGGTTTGATCAATGCTCATTTTTGACCAAGTGTGCTTAGCTGATTAATTGTTGTTAGGTAAGGTACATTTGGTTGCTTTGACTTTAGTGACTTTTGGACAAGGAGCATTTTGATGACTTTGGGATCATGCCCTGTTGGTTTGATTTAACAATGAGGAATACATTGGCGGTAACCATTGAAGTATGCTTACTTTGATAGTATCTTGTATTTGGTTTGATCAATGCTCATATTTGACCAAGTGTGCTGAACTGATTAGTTGTCTTTAGGCAAGGTACATCAGGTAGCTTGGATTCTAGTGAATTCCATTTGGTGCCTGGAAGATCTGATTGAGGACTTGATCTTTTCAAAAGTGGGTTTCTGAATCACTTCATATTTGAAAGCATTCTGATTGTTGTTTGATATATTGCTTTTGTTGATGTATGTGTGTGTTGTGCTTCAGTTTTGTAGGATAAAATTATCAACTGGTTGGATCAGGAAACTGGTATATTCATTATATGTCTGGCGCTTAGATTTTTCTTATATAAAGGTTTTCATGTCACCGGGCAGGGTGAGATTGAGCTTGGACTTCTGAGAGTAAGTGTTCATTTTCTGTGGTTTTGAACTGAATTCATTCATATTATTTGTCAAGAATGAAATTTTTGTCACACCTTAACCAAATATGTTGTTTGTACATTGCTTTTGTTATATATTTTGGTCAATCTCATGTGATTCTAGTAATGCAGCATTCTGACCGTTTCTCTATGAACAATTGTTTTTGGTAAAAATCAATTTTTTTTCCATGCTCAAGAGAATGTTAATATGTTGTTTATTCATAGTTTTTGTTTTATAGTTTGTTCAATCTCTTGTGATTTCAGTAATACAGCAGCCTGGCCATTTCTAGTTGAATAAGTTCTGTTTCCTGAGTTCTTTAATTTGGGAAAAACTTGTCATTTTCTTGATGCTCATAATAATGTACTCTCACAAATAGGTATTTTCTTCTAATAAGAGGATATCCAGAACCATTATTTGTTTTGAGAAATTAGTTATTAGTTCTTTCATAACATAATCTTGTGACGAGGCTATGAAAATAGCATTATTTAATTGATGCATCATTTTCTTGTGATGATGGTTTGTGGCTATCAGATTTTAATGCATCCATTTATTTCTGGTGAACAGGTTGTGTGTTCTGCTGCCAGAGTATATCTATACCTCTCCATCAATTGGATGATTAGTTTGCAAGGAAATCAAATTTAATGGATGTTAATCAGGTCCTGTGATTTTGTGAGAGCTTTGTTCACCAACCAGACTACAGAGACATCAACTGGAAACTTAATGCGACCATGTGGTAATCTGTTGGGTGGTAGAATGATATCGAACTTGAAGGATAGCAACTGTCAGACCAATTGAAGACACAAAGGATGCAAAAGGGACCAGCTGTATGGTTATCTAATTACCAATTATTTTACTAATTTGAGATATTTGTTACGTGGTTGAGATTGTCGTCAAGCTGTTTTCTGGCTGGTATACCGTTTAAGTTCATAATAAGATGATGATACTTCTTCTGATAAATCTATAGATGGATTGGATTGCATTGCATTGCATCGCATCAAGAGGTTGTGAGCTCTTTTGAACTGTTTATGAACACCAAGCCAAGGAAAGACAGGCAGTTCTTGAATTACTGGGAAACCAAGCAATGGCATCAGATTATTTTGTCTCTTCTCTGTATTTTCTATTATTTAGCTCCATATTGGTTCTGGTTTGTGGAGTTTATGCTATTTCAGAATTTAGCTACTGTTTGAAATAAGTAACTGTTGATTGGATTTCTTATTCTGATAACCTAGTATAATATTGGAACCAATTGTTTTTATTAATTTTAAGTACATGGTTTTCTTTTTTTCTATGAAATGAGAATTGTTTAGCTATGGTAGTTGCTTATATAATTAATTTGCTAATTGCAATCTTACTATACTTTAAATCTTTGTTCTTAGTCATTTGGATTCTAATGATCATCATTTGATATGTTCAATGTATTTTGTATTTTTAAAGTTCGAGCAGGTTGTCAGAAATAGAGAGTTATTTTATTAATACTATTGCAAAGGAGGTTTCTACAACAGTAAATAAAACATGTACTTCAGGTTGCTCTTGTATATTATGCAAAAGAGGTTCTTCATTAAATATGTTTAATATTTTTGTATTTTTTTAAAAATATTTTTTATACTATGTATACTAACTTGTGAAAAACTTGAAAAAAATAATTATAATTATTAAAAAATATTTTTATTTTGTGGGATAAAGTATATCAATAGTTTTTGTATTATTTGGAGTATAGTTATTAAAACTAGTTTAACATCAAACCCTCTCAAGCTCATTTAGATAAATGTTGGGTTAATCAAAAAATAAATATTATTTTAAAATTAAAGATTATTTTTTTAATCCACAAATGTAATAATAATTATTTATTAAAAAAATTTATTTCAAAAAATAAAATTTGATTCACCAGAGTCATAATTAAAAAAACTTGGATGTTCACCAACGTTGCCAATTTAAGAGGGGTTACACCGAGTTGATTGTATAAGTGATCCAATCAAAGATCTTGATTGGTTTAGATGCTGGGTTACCATGAAGGGCAGCCCGGGTTTAATAAATACATGGAGTTATTAAATAAATCATCTTTTGATATTTTAGGAACTAAATGATTTTCTAAACAAGGTCTATTAGAAAAATTAAAAGGATGAAACATATTATATTTATATTAATTAATGTAAAATAAAACTCATGTTATTAAGGTCTAAATACATTTATTTTTTAAATTATTTATAAAATGATTGTAGAATATGTATCTTATGCATAGTGTAAACACAATATTTATTTTATTAGTAAAATAGTACTGGTTGGAAAATAAGATTATCATGTTTCCTCAACATATAATCTTATATTATCAAATTTTTTTTTCTAAAATACCCTAACCAAATATATGCCAAATATATAAAAAATTCATACTATTTTGATGTAAATATTGAAATTATTTTGATATTATTTTTTAAAAAAAGTACATTTCAAATTTTAAAATATATGTTTTTTATTAATATTAATAATTCAAACTTAAATATTTAAATAAATATAAATTTTACTAAACTTATTATTTGGAAAAAAAAAATAATACATAATGTTTTTTTATTTCCAACCAAATATTTCAATGGAGAGAATTTTATATTTTATATTTTTTAAAATTTTTTATTTTGTGATTTTATTGCATTTAAAAGGTTTAATGGGAAAATATTAAAATATTTTCGTTTTAATTTAAAAAAAATTAATTTTTAAAATATTTGTCATGTTATTATATTTTAATTTTATCTTTCAAATATGCTGAGGTGGCACCGGGAGGATGGTATATATATATATATATATATATTCAAAACAATTTTTTAAATGTTTAAAAATATATTTTAAATTTTTTAAATATATATTATTAGATGCCCAATAGGCTCTTGATATGTCAACTTTCAAACATAATTTTTTTTAAAAATCGTGAAAGTTTTTTAAATAATTAAATATATATTATAAATTTTTAAAAATATATCACTAGATGGAAGATTTGCTTTTGATATGGCATCTTTTGAATTCAAATATTTTTTTGAAAAATAAAAATTTGAGAAAAAAAACGCGCAATTGGAAGATTGGCTTTCGAGTTTTGATATGGCATCTTTTAATTTCTATTTGGTTTTAAAATATAAGAATATGACCGTACTAAATATTATGTTTTATATTTTTGTATTTTTAAAAAATATTTTATATACTATGTATACTAACTTATGAAAAACTTGAAAAACCTAACTAATTATAATTATTAAAAAATATTTTTTATTTTGTGGGATAAGATATATCAATAGTTTGTGTATTGTTTGGAGTATAGTTATTAAAACTAGTTTAACATCAAACACTCCCAAGCTCATTTAGGTAAATGTTGGGTTAATAAAAAAATAAATATTATTTTAAAATTAAAGATTATTATTTAAATCCACAAATTGTTAGTCATGTAATGGTAATTATTTATTAACATTATTTCAAAAAATAAAATTCGACTCACCTAAGTCATAATTAAAAAAACCTGGATGTTCACCAGGTTTGTCAATTTAAGTTGGGTTACACCGAATTGATTGTATAAGTGATCCAATCAAAGATCTGGATTGGTTTATATGCTGGGTTACCAGGTAGGGGAGTCCGGGTTTAATAAATACATGGAGTTATTAAATAAATCATCTTTTGGAATTTTAGAAACTAAATGATTTTCTAAACAAGGTCTATTTGAAAAATTAAAAAATAAAACATAATATTATTTTATATTTATAATAACTAATGTAAAATAAAACTCATGTTATTGGGGTCTAAATACATTTATGTTTTTTAAAAAAATTATTTATAAAATGATTGTCGAATATGTATCTTAAATATAATTGCTTTAAGCATAGTGTAAATACAATTTTTATTTGATTGGCTATGTGGTTGGAAAATAAGATTATCATGTTTCCTTAGCAGATAATCTTTTATTATCATTTTTTTTTACTAAAATACCCTAACTAAATAGATGGAAAATATATAAAAAAAATCAAATGATTTTGATGTAAATATTAAAATTATTTAAAAAAAATATTCGCTATTATTTTAAAAAAATATACATTTTTAATTTTGAAATATTTGTTTTTTATTAATATTAATAATTCAAACTTAAATATTTAGATAAATATAAATTTTGTCTCCAAGTTAATATTTTTTTTAAAAATAATATATATATATATATTATTTCCAACCAAATATTTCAATGGATTTTTTTATTTTTAAATTTTTTAAAATTTGATATTTTGTGATTTTATTGGATTTAAAAGGTATAATGAGAAAAATATAATAAGGAAAATATTAAAATATTTTCGTTTTAATTTAAAAAAAAATTAATTTTTAATTTTTAAAATATTTGTCATGTTATTATATTTTAATTTTATCTTGAACACAGATATGAAGAGTTTAGAGGAGCAAAGCGGTTTTCATTGTTTCTCAAGTCTTTTGTAGAACATGTTGAAACTGATATTACGGTTTTCATTGCTGGTTGCATACAAGTGAGTTGTCTGTTTAGTGCATTGATCTGGTAACAGAATGGTTGGAAACAACAGTAAAACATATCTATTGACATTTTTATTGCTGAAAATTTGGTTTGCTTCATAAATTTGTTTGCCTCAATTAGTAAAAGTGGCAATCAATGGGAAATCATAACTCACAGATGGTGCTTGAGAGCTGTGAACTTATAGTCATTCAAAAATATGAATATTCATAACCTTATTTCATCCAATTCCAAGCCTCCATCCATTTAGAGCATTGAAAGTAGTTTGATGTTTGTATATTCCAACATCGGATATGTGTGTACTCTATACAAATTTTTTTTATGATCCAAGAATATGAAGTTTGATATTTGTAAAAAAAAAAAAAATTAATCTCCAACCAAATATTTCAATGGAAATAATTTCTTATTTTTAAAATTTTTAAAAGTTTGATGTTTTGTGATTTTATCGGATTTAATGGGAAAAAATTAAAAGAAATTATTTTAACTTTAAAAATTAATTTTTAATTTTTATTAATATTAATAATTTTTAGAAATATTTGTCATGTCGTATATATATATATATATATATATATATCAAAACAACAGTTTTTAAAATGTTTAAAAATATTTTTAAAATTTTCAAAAATATATCGTTATATGGTAGCTTGGTTTTTGATATGGCAACTTTTAAATATAACTTTCGAAAAAAAATCATGAAAATTAAAAAGTAACTTGAAAAAAAAAATCACGCCATGAGGGCATACATAATTTTTTTCTCTCAAAATAACAATTTTGTAAATGTCTAAATATATTTTTAAAATTTTTAAATTTATATCTCGAATTGGATAAATTAATCCAGATATATTCTTACAACGCAAGCAATTTTCCCTACAAAATTGTAATTTTGTTGGGAAAATTAAATATTTAAAAAAATATTATAAAAGATCATCAATCCCTCTTCTTCTTCACTTTCTTCTTTTGCTCAAGAACCATGAATCAAGAACTGGTACATTCTAATTTTAACTTTCGTCTTCCCCCTTTTTGCTTTTAACTTCTAATTTCTTATTCTAATCATGATGTAATAATATTATTAATGTTGTTGATTAAAATGGTTATACTAACCCTTTATTTGCAAAAGTTTTTTTCTTCTTTTTCTGAAATTATAGACAAGTTATGAGTTCGATTTTTTATTTAAAAAAAATGAAATACCATAAACATTATTATAGGTGTGATTAGTTAATTTTTAATTTCAGATTGATTCGGGACTATAATAACCTAGAGTCAAAATAACATGGATAAGACACTTGATTAAAGACAACAATGAATGATGATACATTGAAAGCTAGGAGCAATATTGTTTTACTTGGTGAAGAAAATAAATTGAAAAATAATGTTTGTGTTCCAATTAGACAATAGTATTAAACCTATTGATGAAAACCACCTTATTTGGGTTTCTTGTAATTTTAAGTTCCTAGTAGCTTGTTCTAAGGTTTAACAATGAATTTATTATACCTCTTTTGAGACCTTATGAACCTCAATTCAACTGCATATGACTATTTTGTTTACCGCATGGACATTTTGTGAAAATTATATGCACCGATCTTTATTGTTTAGATGTTAATACAATATGAACTTGCATGATTTAGAAATATTCTGAACCGCTTATTTAGAAAGTCACCAAAGTTTGGTACGCACAATTTTGTTATATTTATATTAATTAATGTAAAATAAAACTCATGATATTGATTAAGTTCTACATTTATTTTAAAAAAAACATTTATAAAATGATTGTAAAATATGTATGGTAAGTATGGATTGTTTATGGATAGTAAACAATCTTATATTATCAACTATTTTTACTAAAATACCTAACCAAATATATACCAAATGTTTCAAAAATTCATAAGATTTTGATGTAAATATTAAAATTATTTAATAATAAATATTTGTTATTATTTTTTTAAAAAAAGTACATTCTTAGTTTTAAAATGATTAATTTTTATTAATATTAATAATTCAAACTTAAATATTTAAATAAATATAAGTTTTGTGTCCAACTTAATATTTGAAAATAAAATTAATATAAAATATTTTTTGCTTACAACCAAATATTTAGGGTAAATTTTTTAGTAGGTAACTAAACTTTTGGCTCATTTTCATTTTGATCACCGAACTTTAATTTGCATCAATTTGATCACTCAATTTTAATTTGATTTCACTTAGTAATAAATCAAAGGGATTTCGGCCCTCTAAATGAATGATGTGGTTTTTTTTCAATGACATGGACATCTCCAATAGGCTTAATAGTGTGTTATGGGGAGGACTAATTCGGATTTTTAGATAGCCATATAATTAATTATGGGTTGAAATCCTTGAATTTTTGCCTGGTGAAATCAAATTAAAGTTGAATGACCAAATTGATACAAATCGAAGTTCGGTGATTAAAGTGAAAATAAACCAAAGTTTAATGACCTAGTAAAAAATTTACCCAAATATTTCAATGGAAAGATTTTTTTGTTATTTTAAAATTTTTTAAAATTTGATGTTTTGTGATTTTATTGGATTTAGTGGTAATTGCCAAAAACCCCTTGACAATTTTCTTTATGGACAATTACCCCTCCTAACTTTTAGTATCCTCAAAAAACCCCTCTTTTTTCCTCAACTGACTTTTCAACCCATTATGCATCTAACGGATAGAAACAGAATCAATTAAAATTTTCATGGACAATATTACCCTTGCATGGGAAGTTGTGGACAACCACTATATAGTGCGAAATGACCATCATGCTCATTATGTAACCACTTTGGCACTTGAAAAGATAAAACCAGAAGATAAACAGTATTCATCTTATTGGCGAAACTTTTTTCCTCTCTTTGGCCTTTCATCCACTTGCAAGAGAGGACCCGCACTTCTTTCCCTTGTTCTCCAAGCGTTTATCCCCAAAGATACTGTGTTATGGAGAAAATAGTTACTAGAAGCCAGCTTCCTTAGGACCTATGTTGTCATTCCTCGAACGCAATGAGGTGAACTTTGCTCTCCGCTCATTTCTCTTCTCCTTCTTACTGAGTCTTGGATGTATTCTTTGGCTTTCAATACTGACCTTGGACCTCCGCTGTCAACTTAACTTCCTTCTCATGTTGGTAAGCTTCTTTCTTTTTCTAGTTTCTGATCTTCCTTCTTGCTTTAGAAACTATGGATTCCTATTCAAGTCCAGGCTCCAACAATGCGAATGGAAGAAGGACCACCTTCGATGGATTCTGATTTCAAGTCCTTGTTCAATGTTGATGGGTCACTGGGCTTACAATAAGTCATTAAGAATTTGTGTTATAGTTTTACCTTATATGTTAATGCGTATCTGATTAAGTTTAGTAGTTTCTGTTTAATAGTTTTGGGTTTCTGTTTACGAATACGCTTTTTACGTTTAACAATAGTTGTTTTGTTTAAGTTATCTTGTTTCCGTTTATCAATCCTGGTTTATGTTTAAGTTAACACGTTTAATAGTCTTGGTTTCTGTTTAACGATAGTTGTTTTTTTGTTTAAATTACCTTGTTTCCATTTACCAATCCAGGTTTGTGTTTAAGCTAACGTGCTCATCCATTGCAACATAGATCACATAAAAACGATCACATGGGAAGCAACAACAACCATTCAAATCGATTCTAGCCAAAATTAAACAACCAAAATTATTAAAAAATCAATAAAATGATCCAATAAAGATTCGATCTTCAAAGTCAAATACCAAAGCCATCACCAAATCAATTAAACAAAATAGAAAAAAACAAGAACAAGAACTTTAGGGAATTTGAACGTAAAAGAGTTACCTTTTCATAGATATATGGATCAATCTCTCTGGCTTCGAGTTGAATGAGGCGGCTGAGAGAAATGATGCAGCTTTTCGCCTCCGAGCTCTGCAAAATGAAGGATTAAATGCTCATTTGCATATTACCCCCTCAAATCCTCTCTAATTTTTAATTAATTCTTGTTCACAACCTCTCTCTCTCTCTCTTCGTTTCTTTAGTATTAAATGATCATCTAATTTATCGGATTATTTGCATATTACCCCCTCAAATCCTCTCTAATTCTTAATTAATTCTTGTTCTATAAACTTTAGACTATTTTACCGTAATCCTTTAAATCATACAAATTTCTATCAATATTTCCCTTTGAATTTAAAAATTATTATCCCCTCAAATCCTCTCTAATTCTTAATTAATCCTTGTTCGGGTTTCAAAATTATCTTTATTTAAAATATGATTTAATGAAATGTGAATTTGAATATGAGTTGTTAGAAGTTGAAGAAGTAAATTAAATATAAAGATAAATTTTAACGTTTTACGTTTAACAATAGTTGTATTTTGTTTAAGTTATCTTGTTTCCGTTTATCAATCACGGTTTCCGTTTAATTTAACACGTTTCCGTGTAACAATCTCGGTTACTGTTTAAGTTTACTCGTTTATATTTATCTAATTACGTTAAAGCACATTGTCAAATGTTTTACTTTTAATTTATTGGGTTTCAATAGTTTTACAATATATGTTAATGCGTATCTGATTAAGTTTGCTAGTTTGTGTTTAATAGTTTTGGTTTCTATTTATGAATACATTTTTTACATTTAACAATAGGTTTTTTTGTTTAAGTTATTTTGTTTCCGTTTATCAATTTGGGTTTCTGTTTAAGTTAACACGTTTCCGTTTAATAATTTTGGTTTTTGTTTAATAGTAATTATTTTTGTTTAAATTACCTTGTTTCCGTTTAATTATCTGGCTTTGTGTTTAAGCTAATGTGCTCCCAACAATCAGCCCCATGGTAAACATTCCAACAATTTCAAATTTATCCATACAAAAAATGGACATAAATCGGATGAATAGGAATTAAAAAAAAGACACACACATGTACCAGTTCAAAATCTCCAAGGGGATCGACATAAACCCTAAATCGGTCCTCCATCTCAAGCCTCTTCTGTCCTCTCTTACAAAACACCTCATACCTTTCACCCTCCTCATCCTCCTTCCGCCCCCTCCTTCTGTCCCATCAAATTTCTTCGGTTCTCCAAAGCACAGCACATCACCCATTGGTATATCGATCATCACCGGTCTCTTCCTATTCAAGGCCGAGCCGAGGCCAAGCGAGCCTTTCCCACCCGACTCCGCCGCCAAACTAGAAGGTAAATCCAAAGAATCCATAACAACAGAAGGCGGCGATGAAAACAAACGAAGCCCACTAGAGATGCACGGTAAGGTCTTCCAAAAAATGTTTAAAAGGAAGGAAAAAAACTGGGTGATTTGATGGTGAAAAATCAATTTTCCAAAGGATGATGTGTTTTTTTCCACCATTGCCAAGGGTAAAGATGGAATTTAATTAAATGAGCTGGACATAATGAGCTGCAGGGGGGAAAATTGAAGTGAAACAAAAAAAAAGGGTTGTATGGCAAATTCAGAAGTCAGAGGGGATTGTCTGGGAAGTTTTGAAACTGTTAGGAGGTAAAAAATAATTTTCCCTTTTAATTATAATTGGAAAAATATAATGGGGAATATATTAAAATATTTTTAAAATTTAAAAATATTTAATTTTTAAAATTTTAAAATATTTAATTTTTAAAATTTTAAAATATTTGTCATGTTTATATTTCAAACTAACTATTTTTTAAATGTTTAAAAATATATTTTATATTTTTAAAAATATGAGATGGACTTTGGGATTTTTAAAGTATTGGTTTTTTTCATGATTTCTATAGTAACTGTTCTTGTAGTAATTTTTAAAAGAATGGTTTGTGATTTTTGAACTTCCTGCACCTCCTTGTTTACTTTCCTATGTTCTTTGAAAAAAAAAAAATCTCCAACCAAATAATTCAATGGAAATAATTTTTTATTTTTTAAATTTTTTAAAAGTTTGATGTTTTGTGATTTTATCGGATTTAGTGTGGAAATTTTTTTTAAAATTTTTATTTTAATTTTTTTAAAAATAATTTTTAATTTTTATTAATATTAATAGTTTTTAAAAATATTTTTCATGTCATATATATATATATTCAAAATAACGGTTTTTAAAATGTTTATAAATATTTTTAAAATTTTCAAAAATATATCGTGTAAATTTGATTAATGATAAATAATTTTTTCATCTAAAAAATATTTTGAATATTATTATTAAAAGATAATTATTATAATTAAATATTCACATTAAATATTTCATTTTAATTAATTATTATTAGTTTAATGGGCAAAAATGTCATTTTACTTTTATTATTGTAATTATTATATTAATTCCAACGTATTTAATAAATAATCTTGTTTTATTGTCCAAAAAATTCTAAAATTCGATATATAAAATTTAAATTTAAGCAGGTGACGTGGCACTTGGAATTAAGATTCGCTATTTTAAACTATGATTTATTTTTTTATTTGAATAAATTAATCTGGATATTGCTTATAATGAAAGCAATTTACCCGCCAAATTTTATTTTTTTGGAATATTTAAAATATTTTAAAAAATATTATAAAAAAGGCAAGTGATCACATACTAATTAATATCATATCCATTTGCCGATCGTCAGACCATCTTCACTTTCTTTTCCTGAATAACCGGTACTATTTTTTTCCTTTTCCTTTTTTTCTCTTTTGGCATTTCACTTATTATTATTATTATTATTATTATTATTATTATTATTATTATTATTATTATCTATTCACTCTATAATTTAATTTTATTGAGTAAAGTTTTTCTTAAAATTTTTATTTTTTATAAATATATATCGGTCACAAACAAAAAGAATCAGACCTTCAACTTGCTATTGAAAGAATAATTGATTACTCTTTTATTATAGAGTTAATTCTTATTAGTGTTTCTTTATGTGATTAATATTTATTTATTTTTAAAATATTATAGATAAATCATAAATAGAATTTGCACCCATAATTTTTGTATAAAAAACAGAATAAAATACTAACTATTTTATTGTATGGGTAATTAGTTAAATTTTTTTATTACCTATGATTTTACATTATAATTAACATTGTTATAAAATCTCGGATTGAATCAGAATACAATCACAGTTAGAGAATCAGAGAAAGAGATTTTTCTCCTCATCATCATTTTTGTCCTTGTTATTTTTAAATAAAAAAAAATATTATTTTTTTCTTCATGTTGAGTTGAAATCTTAGCATCATATTTCTTTGTTCAATAAGATTTTTTATTTTTATTTTATTTTTTAAGTTTTTCATGGTGTATTCATGAAGATGGCAAGTATATATGGCTGGCTAAGCTGCTGCCACGTTGCATGAAATGGTGTGGGGACTTAGGTTTAAAAAAAACATAGTTATATAAAAAAATATTATATTAATTATTACGTATTTTAAAATTAGATATATAAAATTTAAATTTAAGAAGGTGACGTGGCACGCGGAATTAAGATTCTGTATTTTAAACTATGATTTACTTTTTATCTGAATAAACTAATCTGGATATTGCTTCTAATGAAAGCAATGTACCCGCCAAAATTGTAATTTTTGTGGGAAATTTTTAAAAAAATAATAATAAAAAGGTAAGTGGTCACATACTTGGCAATCATCAAACCCTCTTCACTTTCTTGCTCAAGAACCGGTACTTTCTAATTTTTTTACTTTCCATTTTTCTCGTTTTTGGCTTTCAACTTCTAATTTCCATATTATTATTAGTATAGTTTTATTTAGCTATTCATTCTATAATTTAATTTTGTTGATTAAAGTTTTTCTTATAAAGATTCTTTTTTTCCTTAAAAGTACCAACAAGCCATGAATAGCCATGAATTATATGAAAGAAGTTAAACTTTTGATTTTGTACTTGAATTTCAGAAAATAAACTACAACTCTTTGATTATAGGAGTGATTTTATGGTGGTTTCTTTGTGTAGTAAATATTTATTTACTTTTATAAAATTATGATCAAATCACAAGTAGAATTTGAGTCCATAATCTATGAGTAAAGAGAGGAATAAAATATTAATTATTTTGTTGTAGGCATAGTTAATTAGTTAATTTTTGATTTGTTGTTGATTCGGCACTAAAAAATAATATTGCTATATAATCTCAGATTGAGTCAAAATACTAGCATTACAAACAGTAATTTTCTTTTTTTAATAATTAAATATTGTCTGTAATACATGATAATAAAGCCAATAGTTAAAACTGCCACATATGAAGGGAACTACACTTGCAAATTTAATAATATTAATGCATGCAGTTGTGTCATCAAATCGACTAATTAATTAACTTTTTACATGTATCTACAGAGACTGATTGCATTGAATTAACATTGATATAGCTAGATGTTTTAGTCTCAGTGTTGCTGCTGCAATGAAATCATCATCAGCATCATCAATAATGGATTTGGATGACATGAAAAAGTCACTTGATTACATGAAGGCTAATGAAATATTTGAGCTGATAGAAAGGGCCATTAACATTGCTGCATCTCAACATCCGAAAGAGTTACTGCAACAAAGAGACAGAATAGTTGACATGCTTCTCAACTCGGACACTCATGATGAGTATGTAGTTATATACATATGTTTTCTCATATTATATATATATATACACACTTATATATGCATGAGTTTTTAATTGCATTGAATTGGATTGCAAGCAGGAAAAGGATAATCAATGATGGAGATGATTTATGGGGTGATTTTCCGACAATTGATGAAGCAGAGAGCATGCTCACTGAAGTTGCATCGCTTGATCCTCTTAAGGTACTGATTCTAATGTTTCGATTTATTTATTTATCAACATTTAGTTAAATACTTAATTAATCTCTTATATAAAATTTTGACTTACAAAATTTATTTATGTGATGTAGCTTTTCAACAAAATCATTTCTCTTGATGATGTTATTGAAGACAATGATTACAAGCTTTTGAATCAAAATGAGCATGAGATTACCAGTTCACTCATTGATGACAATTCAGAAATATGCTCAAAACCTCAAAGTAATGGAACAAATGCAAAACTGAAAGTTTCACAATTATGCAAAGTTACTAGCTCCAGTTCAACAAAGCAAGATCAGAATCAACAAAAGGTAGTAATTCTATTACTTAAAATAGTTACAATTCATTGTAAAATAATTACTGTTTCATTCATGAACATTATAAACTAAACACTGAACAAATGAGTGCTTCTGATGGAAATTTGTTCAAAATGAATTAATACTAAAGTTCAATTAAAACCAATGTTTCACTGAAGATTAGCAATAGAACTAACACTTTGAATAACCTGGATTTTATAGGATTGCTTGGCTTCTCTTGATGATGCTTCTCTCCAAGCAAAGGTGGAGAATTCAGAGAGGAAGTTCATTGAGAGACAACAACAACAACAACAACAACAACAACAACAACAACAACAACGTAAGTTTGTGTGTATATCTACATCTATGTCTATAATTTTGGTACTCTAATAATATAAAGCTACATAAATCTTTGTAAATCTTTTAATCTTAATTTTTTTACCTGTAAATGCATACAGAAAAAAAGAGGAGAAAATTATTGATTGAAGACGATGATGCTGAAGACAATGATCACAAGTCTATGAACCAAAATGAGCAGAAGATTGAAACTCAAATGCAAGAGGACTCTATTTGTCCATGTACTAGTTCAGTCACTGAGAACAATTCAGAGAAATGCTCAAAACCTCAGAAATCACAATCATGTGAAGTCACTAGCTCTAATACAACAAAGCAGGATCAGAATCAACAAAAGGTAGTAATTCTATTACTTAAATAGTTACAATTCATAGTAAAATAATTACTGTTTCATTCATTGAACATTATAAATTAAACACTGAATAAATGAGCGCTTCTAATGGGACTTTGTTCAAAATGAATTAATATTAAAGTTCAATTAAAACCAATGTTTCACTGAAGATTAGCAATAGAACTAACACTTTGAATAACTTGGATTTTATAGGATTGTTTGGCTTCTCTTGATGATGTATCTCTCCAAGCAAAACTAGAGAATTCCAAGAGGAAGTTCATTGAAAGACAGCAAGAACAAGGTGTGTTTCTGAGTTTATGCATCCATATATATATAATTTAGTATTCTAATAATTCAAATCTATATAAATCTCTTTAAATCTTTTAATTTTAATATTCTTTTTTTAAATATCTGCAGAAAAGAAGAGGAGAAAAATACAGTTGATTAAACCACAAGCTCTTTCGAAACAAGAACAACAACAAATTAGAAAACAGAGTTTATTTAAACCAAAGAGAAGACTTGGAGTGATGATCAAATTCTAGTAAGTAGAAATTAAAGAAACATTGAAAGACACATGGTATTGTTATGTATTTTTTTACTTTGAGAAATTATTGTCCTTTTTTAAGTATACAAACACTAATGTTTGTTGAGCCTCGTTATAGAAAAATAATGAAAATTAAAATTTTTTCATTTATAAATATATATAGTTTTATGATCATAAAAAACAAAATTGTCAAATCATGCTGATTAGATTTAGATGAATTCTCTATTGCTATTTCCTTGATGATTGTTGCCTCTGTAATCACTAACACATTATATTTCTTCTTCTTCTTCTTCTTTTAAATCTTTATTTTTAACAATAATAAAGTAATTACTCAAATAATTACCCTGATTATATGCAGGTGAATGTGCTTTTGGGGGCCTAGCATTGTTTGGGAGTCTCTTAGTCTAGAAAAATGACATTTGTCGATTTAATTTCTTTCTTGAGTCTATCATTGGTTTTACTTTATTTTTTGGTTCCTTCACACATTTTAAGAGCGTCCAGTCTTTACTATATAGCGATCTAGATGCTTAGAGAAAGTTGTTGTGAATAGAAACTTAGTTTGACCATGTGTGTGAAAGCTAGTATTTAAAGGGAGGAAAGAGCTACCACCCTTATAGTGTGAAAGCCGCTCTAAGGTAAATGGACACTATGCTTGAGGAATGTGTGCTTGATGATTTACCTGGAGTGAGGGCTACCTCAAGGGATGTGTGAAAGCTATTGTTCTAAGGGCGGAAATAGCTACCACCCTTATTGTGTGAAAGCCACTCTTATAATCGGATACTATGCATTACAAGTGTGTTTTTGATGATAAAAGAGAGAAAGGGCTACCTCAGGGGATGAGTGAAAGCTACTGTTCTATGGGCAAAAAGAGCTACCTTTTTTGATGTGTGAAAGCTGCTCCTGAGTAATTTGATAGTATGCAGCATCAATGTGTAGTTGTTAATTTTCCCGAGAGAAAGGGCTACCTGAGGGGATGTGTGAAAGCTACCGACCTCATTGTGAAAGCTACCTCATTGTCTAATAAGTTTTTGGTTTGCATAACTTGATCCGAGTCGAAGGAAAGCGAAGTAGGAAGGACTGAATGCTTACACATGGGAGGAACCATAAATAGGAGTGAAACTTATTCTTTTATTGGGATTGAATGTTTTAGTCGACATTTTGGAATTTTTCTTTGACTATTGAGACTCCCTATTTTTTGAGGTCCATAAAAGAAATTCGCATGAACTCTGAAAGAAGTGTCATGGAGCCAAAGGTATGTATGTATGCATGTATTCTCCTTGTTACATTTCTCTGTTTTTTTTTCCTGCAGGCTTCCTGGTAGGAGAGGAATTTATTTTTTATTTGCTTTAGTTCTGTTAGTTTTCTTTGATGCAGGAATTTATTTCTGCTGTAACTTCATCGTTGTGCTATCTTTGATGCAGTGAACCAGGAAGAGTCAGATGTCGTTAAAGTTTGCTAGCATGTGCATCAATAATGAAGAGTTGTTGACTTACAAGGATTGCTGAAAGAGGATATGTTGATTGGCTGCATATTTTAAAAACTTCACTGATTTCTTTCTCAAACACATGTATATTCTTAGAGTACAACAAATATATGTTGATTGCTGGAAACTTTATTTGCAAAAGAGGCTTGTAATGATATTCATCTTGCTTTATCAACTATGAACTATGAATGCCATATATATATTCTTCATATCTTTATTCAAATTACAAATACCAGTCAAATTATTAGCAATACATCAGAAGTTTGTGATTTAATTTCAGTTTGATCATCAGTGTTAATCATTTGGTTTCCTTGACTGAGAGTTGAATATCCAATTTAGATCTTTTTGGTGTTGTGCTTTAATCTGAATGACTTGGAATTTCAGCTAAAATTTATTCATATGTCTGTGGTAATTTGTGTTATTTGCTAATTCATCTTATCTTTGTTTTATTGTAAACTGATCACACAAGCAATTGGGTGATTGCTTACCTCACACAAGTTCACATTTTCTTTTCTTCTTGTGAATTGATCACACAAATAATTGGGTAGTGATTTGATACTTTAAGAGAGTTAATGATACTCTTTCCATATATGTCTCATAAGTCATACCATATTGCTTATAATCCAAACTTATATTAAAAAGGAAAATTTTACTGTACTATTGTTCATCATACTGATGTTTTTTATCCCAACAGGTTTGATGTATCATTCAATTGATACATTGATTTCTTGTGTTGATAATGTAATCCCAATAGATGATAGTCTATATATCCCACTATTTTGATCTCTCTGTATGTTCAATTATTTAGCTTCATATTGATTTCAGTTTGTGGCACTTGTGCTATTCAGAATTTGGGGTGTTGTGTAAAATGAGTAACTTTTAATGGGTGTTGTGGAACTTTGAAATCAATGAACAATAGTTTGTATTAATTGAAAACAAACATTTAATTTATGGAGAGACTGGTTCTGTTTAACTGGTGTTGTTCCTACACTCAAACAATACAATGCTTTTAATTATGTGTCTATTGTTTGCCTGATAAACAATAAAAGAGAGGAGAGGAGAGGAGAGGAGAGGAGATGATAGAAAGGAAGGGGGAGGTGGCATGGAAAGAAGGATATTTTTCTAAGTAAAGCATGGGAGAGAAAGGTTGGATATGATGAGTGCTTAATGTGAAGAATAAAATATCCATCTTTTAGTCCTTTGGGTTCTGAAGTAATGTGGATTTGAGTTATTTTTATTTATTTATTTATTATTATTATTATTATTATTATTATTATTTGGGAATGGGGATTTATTTGGGGATTTATTTGGGTTAGAGACAAGTGATGTGTGAGGCTGGAGAGGATGGCAATGGGTGGGTGATGTCTGTGAGATGCTCGGAGTGGACCCGCAGAAGATGATTTCTAAGTATTTGGAGATGATGATGATGATGATCAGAGCTCTGGGTTGGAGCCTTTGAGTTTTCCATGGTTAGTAGATCTTTTTTGAGAGTTTTTATTTATTTTATTTGGCCATGAGATTTTTTTTTTTGGGACTTATTGAGTTAATGAATGTGTTAGTGATGGGGATGATGATGATGATGATGTGTTGTGAGGAGATTGAAGTGGAGGGGATGAGTATTGTTTAAGTGAACAGTGAAATTAAGGAAATGACTGTTGGTGTTGTTGGGCTGGAGACACGGGGTTAACAACATCAGACGGACATCGGAGGTGGAGGAGATGAAGTCTATTGTATTGATCGATCAACTTTTTTTCTTTTCATTAGCTGCTCCTTCTTTGTTTTTTGTGTTTTTTTAGTTTTTGCTATTTCCTTTTTGCCCTAGTTGGTGCTAGTATTCGTTATTCCTTTCAAACTAGTTTTTTATTTGGTTAATAATAAGCTCTTGGAGCTCTTTCTTCTTCAAAAACAAAAAAACAAAAAAACAAAAAAAAAAAAAACAAAAAAACTGAGTAATGGCTTCAATTACTCAGAGGACTAATGAATTGGAATAATGAAGTATTTACTGCTGTTATTTCAGTTGATGAGAAGGTTAAGAGTCCTGGTGCCTTTCATTAGTTGGGTTTCTTTTTGTTGTAAGTTGTTTGATGTTAGTTCATGTGCAAACATAACCTTTGTTGGTTCTTAATGTGATTGACCAATGTTCAGAAAAAATTCATTAGAAAAGCCATAATTACTTAAAAAAATTAGTCACGCTTACAAATAAAAATGCATTTGAAAGGCAGTGACCACTTTCGATCCGGGTCACGACTTGAACAACGAAGAGCTCGAGCTTGCTGGCTAAATGGAGGGAAGGGAACGAGCAAAGATTATTCAATCCATTACCTCGGTTGTCGTCGTCGTCATCTTGGCAGTGTTCGTTCTGGTTCTATCCATTGATAACAAGTGCGGGGCTTGCAATGCCGTCGTGGTGATCTATCTTACTCCTTTCCTTGCATCTTTTTTTTGTGTTTTTCTTGCTTTCTGGTTTTGATATTTGATTTAAATCTAGGAAATGTTGGCTCTGTGTTATGGATTAGAGCTTTTCATTGTGGAGTTTTATTGGAACTGATTGTTGTGTTGAATGATTTGCAGGGCGAGATTGAGCTTGGACTTTTGAGAGTAAGTGTTCATTATCGGTGGTTTTGAACTGATTTAACAATGAAAGGCTTGTTTTTTCTATCTGAATCCATTCATATTATTTGTCAAGAATGAAATTTTTGTCACGCCTTTTACCAAATATGTTGTTTGTACATTGCTTTTGTTATATATTTTAGTCAATCTCATGTGATTCTAGTTAACAACTGTTTTTGGTAAAAATCAATTTTTTTTTCCATGCTCAAGAGAATGTTAATATGTTGTTTATACATTGTTTTTGTTTTATATTTTGTTCAATCTCTTGTGATTCTTGTAATGCAGCAGTCTGGCCATTTCTAGTTGAACGAGTTCTGTTTCCTGAGTTCTTTAATTTAGGAAAAACATATCATTTTCTCAATGCTCATAAGATGTACTCTCACAAATAAGTGTTTGCTTCTAATAAGAGGATATCCAGCACCAATATTTGTTTTGAGAAATTAGTTATTAGTTCTTTCATAACATAATCTTGTGATGATGCTATGAAAATAGCATCATTTAATCGATACATCAATTTCTTGTGATGATGGTTTGTGGCTAGCAAATGTTGATGCATCCATTTATTTCTGCTGAACAGGCTTTGTGTTCTGCTGCCAGAGTATATCTATGCTTCTCCATCAATTGGATGATTAGCTTGCAAGGAAATCAAATTTAATGGATGCTAATCAAGTCCTGTGATTTTTGTGAGAGCTCTGTTCACCAACCAGACTACAGAGACATCAATTGGAAACTTAATGCAACCATGTGGCAATCTGTATGGTATTGGTGGAAGTGATTCTAAGTTTCTCATTTTTAAATATTGATGTTGGCTGGTTTACCTTGTGACACTTATGGCAGTATGCAGCATCTTTGACTAGTGGTTCCTTCGATGAAGCACGGATGCTTAAGAATGTTGAAGCATGTGAATGGTTAACAGGTGCAATTCCTAACCTTGAAGTGCCAAATCTGAATCCATGCTATGCTAACATGCAAGCTGTATGTGTGCTATCCCTTGTTTGAAATGCCAATTATTCCTGGTCAGGGATCTATCACTTTTCTTTTGGTTGCACAGAATGAAGAAGTAATCCATTTTTGCATGACAAATATCACTTACTTTTTCATGTCATACCAAATAACTCTTTGATGCATAGCCATATTACATATTCTGCTGGCAAACGAATATATTATATGCTGGAAATAAACTGCTATTGGAGATAAGTATTTGGAGCTACAATAGTTCCTGAAAAGTAATTGAAGAGTATTCTCCTATTCTTTTATCTTCCTTCAAATCCTACTATAAGGCTCAAAACAATGAAATAGGCATGGGCAATAATTGAAATTGAGCTTAAGTTAATAGATTCAATTTCCCCGAAATGCTACTCCAATTTATTTATTGCTACTCATTGTTCCTTTAACAAGTCAATCATTGATATTGACAAGTTATTTTTAAAATGATTGCATGGGTTAAGGAAAAACGTGCTGACTTAGAAAAGTTAAAGGGCACTTTTGTTCGTGGGGCTTTAGGGTTCTTAAGGAAATATTTTGCCAGTTTAGTAGATTTTATGATAAGTGACAAGAGTTATTTTTCACAGGTAAATTTGGAGCTTAATTTTGTTCTAGCAGTTTACACCAATAAATTTTGACATTTAAATCTGAGTTTTTTCAAACCATGCAGTGAGGACAGTTGAAGAGGCCTGATCATGCAGATTTGAGGTACAAATGTCGGACCTATGCACGGCTTCTGCAGCACTTGAAGGTTCTAAATTGTTAATAACAGCAAGTTAAATGGAAATTGTCAGGTGCTGGCTATAGTTTTTTTTTTAATCTGATTGTGTTATATTGTATAAAATTTTCAGAGTCTGGACAAGGACTGTTTGGGCCCTTTGAGAAAGGCTTACTGTCATTCCCTCAACTTGCTACTTCGTCATGAGGTTAGTAACAGGAATGTTTTTTATGTATTCATGTTCAGCTGTCATGTTTATATGCATAATGTAATTTGCCTGATAACAGAGCCTTTTCTGTCAGTGACACCTGGAAAGTGTGTGGATCTAAATTGTAAGAATATCTACTGTAATAATGAACCTCTTCTGGTCTTTTGTGGTTTATGCTCCATAGCTTCCATATGCTGTCTTATTGTGTGTAGTTCGAGTGATTATGATCATTAAAACATTTCTCCAAGTGCCCTACATTTTTTTTACATTGATTTTGTTGAGCTTTTTCTTATTTCCGGCCAAGGGGATTAGCAAATGTACTGTGCGCCAGTACAAAGGCATCAAAGATGCTAACAATTTTCATTCCCCTTATAGATGAGGTTTTCTTCGTGTTTGTTCAAGAATTGTATTTTATGTATGTATAGATGTATATTTATACTTATCATGTTCTATATGTAGACCCAAAGGGTCACTCATGTAATGGGTGTTCTAGAGATAGACTTGTTCCACTTTCTCATTCTCTCTACTTCTAACAGTAAGAAACTGATATGTTGTTAACATGCATGATGTAAAATAAAATAATTATTCCAAACATACCTGAAGGAAATCAGAACCGTAAATCCGCCAATCTGGAAATCAGAACCTGCAGACCCAACACTCATTCTTTCACTGTTCACCTGCTGCAGCCCCCAAATCTGGAATCTGGTCTTGAATGATTCAGAGCCGTTTTAACACTCGATCAGGTCATTCTGAGTTGATGTCTTCATCTGCTGCAAATACTGCATTGAAATTTCACCTTGGAACAGGAGATCTCCGCCTGAAATTTGAAGCTGGCCTGCAGTTTGGAGCAGGTTCTGGCGCATTAACTTCTTTGTTGATATTATTAGCATCAAAGAAGTTTGGAAATTGTTCATCCTCAAATGGATTGCTTCTGTCAAGCAGGTCAATATCATCATCTTCTTCAGAAGTCTTTCTGTCCTGATCAACTGAGTGCTTCCTCAATAACTTGAGAAGGGAATCTACAGTCCCTCTCTCACTTTGACCTTGCTGTGTAGCATCAATTCTCTTCTCTTCCTTGATGGCTGCTCCTTCACATAACAGCGCTTGGATTTTTCTGAAGAGCTCAAAAATCACCCTCTCCATTTTACGTGGAGTAGCGGTAGCTTGATACCTTTGGCTGCCAGAAAAAGAAATTAGTGGCCCGTTTTTGGAGGACAGTACATTACTATCTTCACCATTCTGACAATTGTCTTAACCCTTGAGAAATCCGGGTTCCTTCTATGGCTGTAGGAACTTGCTTGACATGGTAAAAAATGGCCTCCTCGCACCATAGGCAGGAAACTTTTCTACAATGACATTAGCGCTATGAAAGTCTGCCTAATCCAGGCGAAGAATAAAGAGGTAGATCTGCTTTTGCAGATGCCCCTGGGCAAGGAATATATTTGCCATCATAGATCACATAACCTGGCCACAAAATAAATAAATAACTAAATAAACAAAGAATGATCAATCTCTCTATTTCTTTGGGTGTGTGTTTGATGATTGCAGAAAAGTCTGTATTCCAAAAAAACTAATAACAGTAATTTCCACCACAATCTCTTTTTCAGTCCAACAGAAACTGATCACAGGCCAATGTAATAGAAAATTAAAATAGCTTAATTGGCCCACTTTTTCGCATTTTCCATGCTGAAAAAAAGCCAGAAGAGTAATATTGATCTCCTTGTGCTAGCATGTTTTTGTATCTTATAGATTTGAATATATTGAGATGGAAGTGTAATAAAACTTGTTGATTACAATGATAGACTTTATACAATATATGCTTCAAGAGAAAGCAGAAGTCTGATTAATTCAAGCTAATTAGCATGGTTCGTGTTCCTGCAAACGAAAAGGGATAATGGTACTTGCTCCAAAAGATTGTTTTTGAATTATTTACATTCATGAAAGTAAAAATTTCTCATCAAATCAGAAGAAGCCCTATGGTGGAGAAACAATATTGTGAAACCAAAAGGAACTTCAAAACACATGCTACAAGGTAAAGTGAAAAAAAAAAAAGACAATATAAATTTCTGACAAACAAATATTAAAAGAGCATTCAACCACCTGTATCACCCAATCACTTTTGCAGGTGAAATATGCTTGATGTTTTAATTTCTTCAAAGCCTCCTTAGTCCTTAGCATAAAACACATTGCTACATGTATAATAATCTAGTTAAAACAAAAGGAACTCTATAATATAGATACGTTCTTAAACCACAAATTGCAAGGATGACAGGGAATAGGTCAAACAAAAAATCAGACAGTTCAGAACTATATACTTGATCAGAATCAAGAGAGAAACATAAAAAGAGAGGAAGACACCAACATCAGATTCTAATTATGTATTTAGAGAAACTAGAAGCAAACCATATTAAGATAACAGAATCAGTTCCAAGATTTGATATAACATAGTCAAGAAAACAAACTGCTGAAATCATAACCAACTAAGCATACACCAAAAAAATGATATCTTGTAGGATGCAAACACGGGTCGGTATGAGCTTATGGAGCAACAGAATAGAGAAGTGGGCAATGGAAACTTGAAGATAAAGTCAGTTCGATCAAAAGGTATATATAATATATATTTTCAATAAAAAGTGAAACTCACATCAAGTATTTCTATATCATCTCATGAATTCAAAGGAAAAAAAACCAAACCAGCAAAACATCAATACATTTCTTAAACCTAAGAAGCAGTAGGGAAAAATATCCTATCCACTTGCAGCGAAAAGCACACACACTACGCACATATATAATTATAAATACAATTCACAGATTATATTACCTAAAATACAACATCAGTGGAGCAAAAATTGAAAGAAAATATCTAAAAGACATCAAAAAAGGGGAATAAATCAGAACCATCTGCAGACATCACCTGCAGTCCCTCCCTCACACATCATCCGCATCACTAACACATTAACTCAATAAATCCCCAAATAAATCCCCATGGCCAAATAAATAAAACTCAAATCTACAGAACTAATTGATCATCACCAATCCCGCATATAAAACCTCTGATTTTGGTTATTAGGTTTACAAGTAACTCCACAATACCATCTCCATCACTAGTTTGCCAATAAAAAATCTTTGTATACTCGCATGAAACAATCAATAGTACATCTCAATGCAAAATCAAATACATATATAGCTTCAAAAACAAGTGAAAATTAAGCAAGAAAAATTAACCCTTAAATCAAAACCCTTTCACTGTTCACCTCCTTAAAATTAACCCTCCTTAAATTAGAACACTTTCACGGTTCACCTCATTAAAATTAACCCTTAAACCGGTAACAATAGCAAAACTCACAATCACAAGAGTAGAAAATAACATAAGGGTGCAATGATTTAGAACACGTTACCTGTGCAAACCGACTAATTCCTCTCAAATCAATGGCTCCTGGTCTTGACTGGTGATCCAGTTCACTCTTTACTTTTGAGAAGCTGTTCCTAAACCAGTTTAATCTCATTGCTGATCCAACATTCCTTATGAAACCACGAAGACTAGACGGTCGACTACATGGCATAGGTTTTGCATCTACATCATCAGCAACTAAAATCTTCCAAGAATCCACATCAAGAGCACAAGTCATCTTTTGACCATTTGGCAACTCTACTCGAGCTCGTAACACCTCTTCCACATACTTCACATGTTTTCCAACCTTAGACTCACGCAACCAACTGATCAT
Source organism: Dioscorea cayenensis subsp. rotundata (assembly GCF_009730915.1). Classification (NCBI taxonomy): domain Eukaryota; kingdom Viridiplantae; phylum Streptophyta; class Magnoliopsida; order Dioscoreales; family Dioscoreaceae; genus Dioscorea; species Dioscorea cayenensis. The sequence goes on along the minus strand of NC_052485.1, from coordinate 14,251,135 downwards.
CCCTTTCTTCCTCTTCTAATTGCACAAGATCATCCCTTTCTTCCTCTTCTAATTGCACTAACCAAAATGGATGCTTCTCTCCTTTGATATGCAAATCACTCAACGCCTTCTCCGCATGAGAAATTTAGTTCTTTATAGTATCTATGAACTGTTAATGCCTACTAATAGCGGCATCCTCTGAAGATAAACTCTGATGACCTCAAACCAACTGCTCTCTCATACGCCACCAACTGCATAGACAAACCTGTTATGTTTTTCATCCAAACACACTAAGGTGCTGCTTTTCAGAGAATATCTTGATTTCAAACGGGTGATCAGAGAGAGTGGAAACAAACACACATGCCATTTATTGTGTGCATGGTAACAAACAGAAAGCATGGATCATACACGGATAATTAAAATCAGAGCATCAAGTTTTGCAAAAGTAGGAGGATCAAACTAACATTCCTAGTGAAGTAAAATAAAACAAAAATTAATTAAGGGAATGGAAACAGAGAACACGCCAATCATCACTAAGAATCAGAGCATCAATCTTCACATAAAAACTTGCCATGGAACACATTACGCAAACTTAAGGAGAACGGTTATTTAAATTTTTTCCTTTATACAAAACTCACATCATGGATTAAATTTACAAAACTAGATATCATAAAAAAAAGTACAACAACTAGAGAAAATAACATTGGAATAACAACAAAGATGATTAGTACTCGTCTTCCAAACCAAAAGTGCAATATTCTCCATTACGTACCTTGAGAAAGTACTAGACCAGGCCATGTCTCCCAAGATAGCGTGCAAGAACTGCTGACTTTCTCTCCGACTAAATACCTTTGAGATTTGTTCTTCCCCTTCAACTAGATTCACTCCTTCTATCCTTGACATGCAATTTATTGTGCACATGGCAACAAACAGATAGCATGGATCACACACAGATAATTTAAATCACAGCATCAAGTTTTGCATAAGTAGAAGGATCAAACTAACATTCCTAATGAAGTAAAATAAAACAAAATTTAGTTAAGGGAATGGAACCAGAGAACACGCCAACCATCAATCAGAATCAGAGCATCAATCTTCACATAAAAACTTGCCATGGAACACATTACGCAAACTTAAGGAGAACAGTTATATAAATTTTTTCCTTTATACAAAACTCACATCATGGATTAAATTTACAAAACTAAATATCATAAAAAAAAGAACAAAAACTAGAGAAAATAACTTTGGAATAACAACAAAGATGTTTTAAAATTAATTAGTAATCTCGGATACTTGTCTTCCAAGCCAAAAGTGCAATGTTCTCCCTTTCGTACCTTGAGAAAGTACTGGACCAGGCCAGGTCTCCCAAGATATCGTGTAAGAACTGCTGGCTTTCTCTCAAACTATATACCTTTGAGATTTGTTCTTCCTCTTCAACTAGATTCACTCCTTCACTCCTTATCCTATCCTTGACATGCAATTTATTGTGCGCATGGCAACAAACAAATAGCATGGATCACACACAGATAATTTAAATCAGAGCATCAAGTTTTGCACAACATTCCTAATGAAGTAAAATAAAACAAAAATTAATTAAGAGAATGGAAACAAAGAACACGCCAACCATCACCAAGAATCAAAGCATCAATCTTCACATAAAAACTTGCCATGGAACACATTACGCAAACTTAAGGAGAACGGTTATTTAAATTTTTTCCTTTATACAAAACTCACATCATGGATTTACAAAACTAGATATCATAAAAAAATGGCAACAACTAGAGAAAATAATATTGGAATAACAACAAAGATGCTTTAAAATTAATTATTAATCTTGGATACTTGTCTTCCAAGCCAAAAGTGCAATGTTCTCCCTTTCGTACCTTGAGAAAGTACTGGACCAGGCCAGGTCTCCCAAGATAGCGTGTAAGAACTGCTGGCTTTCTCTCAAACTATATACCTTTGAGATTTGTTCTTCCTCTTCAACTAGATTCACTCCTTCACTCCTTATCCTATCCTTGACATGCAATTTATTGTGCGCATGGCAACAAACAGATAGCATGGATCACACACAGATAATTTAAATCAGATCATCAAGTTTTGCATAAGTAGGAGGATCAAACTAACATTCCTAATGAAGTAAAATAAAACAAATATTAATCAAAAGAATGAAAATAGAAAACACGCCAACCATCACTAAGAATCAGAGCATCAATCTTCACATAAAAACTTGCCATGGAACACATTACATCTTTAGGGTTAGGGTTTCAAGAAACAATACAGTAATCCGGAGCTTCTTCCCCTACTAGTCGCCTCTCCCAGTTCACCAACATCGTCGTTGCCCATACTTCCTCCGACCACTCTCGTCGATGGATTACAGTCCCACCAACAGACACTCATTGCCATACATAAAAACCCACCAAATTTTGATGGAAGACAATTTCGACATAACACTAATTCCTGCTTTAGTTGCCATAATAGATCACATGACAAAAAAAGGTTACAGTGAGACTATATTTTGTGAAGTTAGAAGAAGCCCCCTCTTAAGTTCTATCAGTTCTGGACATTGGGTTAAAAGATATTTAATCAAACCTCATATGTGAAAATAGATATATATGCCAAGTTCCAATTTCCAGACTACTTTCAAAAACTAAATTAATAAAAACCACAACGTTCAACCAGCAAATTCGCAGAAACACAAACAAATATCTAGATCATATAATAGAAAAGGCAGAATCAAACATAATTGATAAATGCTTGTCAATAATTATATTGTCAGTGTCTATTCAAAATTATAAATCATTGATAACTACAGACCAGGAGTACAAACAATAAAGGAGTACAAATGAGACATGGAACTTTTGAAAACAATAGTGAAATCATGCTATTGCATTGACATGAAACCCTCTTTCTAAAGGTAAGAAACCCCCAATTTGGCAGCCAAAGATAATTGCAAGCTGATGTATGAAAATGGCGGCAATACATAGAATAAACCAGATTGGGAGGATATGCTCATCTGGTGCTCAAAAGAGTCCCCTTTAAAAGAATAACCTTTGGAAACAGCAACAATAAACAGATCAAAACATATTACAGAAAACTCATGCTTTGTCTTGTTTGGTTATGAATAACATCCCCTTTGAAAGATACTTGTTTCCACAGTAAAAACCATCAAATTCTGAAAGAACGCAATTTCCACAAAACAAAGCATTTTTTGTGTGGCCACATGGAAACCCCTCTTAGGAAAACCAAATACCAAGTACACACAACCCAACATTGAAAGATATCGATTTCCACAGTTAAGAGATTCCAAAGTCCGTCCAAAGGCAATTTCAAACAACCAATAATTTCAGTCTTACTTGTCAAACTAGATCAAACCAAAAATAAAAGCAGAGGGCACTTTATGTGGTGATATGAAACCCCTCTAGAGAAAACTAAGCATCAAACAATGAATTTCAATTTTCCATACTCTAGCCAATTGACAATTTATCATGCAAAGCACAAATATACATTAGCATGTTCAAAACTTTAAAGGCCAATATAGCAAATAGAAATCAGAACCCCTTTCCGAGAAACCCCATTCCAAGAAAATCAGATAAATCCATCAACAATGACAGTCTCTTGAATCCTTGCTATCCCATGTAAGACTCCTAACTGTGCAACTCCTTAAGTAGAAAATAGTTTGAAAACTTTCCACATAGTTCACGTAAAACCATCTCTCGGGAATTCTAGATTATCTCCATTTCATTGAGCCATAATAATCTTAAAAGAGCAGCAATTCCTCAAAACATCAAAAGCCTGGGATTTAAAACAGAGATCTCAAAAACACAATAGTATGAAACCGTTGAACAAACAAAAGAATACTGCATACTCGAGATAGAAACCAAAACCACCACCTTCTTACGACAATTATTCTGTGAGACATGTTGCTACGTAAATCAAGATCAAATCAAACACACTAAAGTAAAAGTAATGATCTACAGCAAACCAACAACATACCTTATATGGAGGCATAAAAACCAATAGGCACAAAAGAAATTCCTATCTCTCACTATCTGCACGGTCCTATGAGCGCGACAGAAAGCAACAGCGACCAAAAAAAAATGAAGAAAAAAAAAGCTCAAGCTATCCCACTCAATTCAAACTAGAAAGTAAATCATCTTGAAAAGAAAAGCAAATATCAGTGAACATAAATATAGCAATGCCCCAAACTATCACTCTCCAATTTCCATCAATAAAAACTATAGTGTCCCACATTCAAACCGATAAAATTTGTAATATTTTTTAAGAGAACTAAAGGGATTGAAATTAAGGATGGAGAAAACTCATGAAACTACGGGATCCTTCTCTGGCTCAAATGAATTTATTAACCTTTCTGCTGCTCTAGAATCCGAACAATTAAGTAAATACTTCATTTTTCTTTTAAAAATCCTTTCGGAAATTTCATTCTACACTCCTGATGTTTTTTTAATTCTTCTTTTGTGCATTCAACATACGGAGAAACTAACTTTCTAATTTTATTCTCATCTCCTAAAATTAATTTTTCATATAAGTGCATAATTCATTTATATCATTACTTTCTCTATTCTTTTCCGTATTATTTTTATTAAAATCTAAATTCATTAATATAGTTTCCACTCTAACTAAATAAGCTTTTGTCGTACTTAATTTTTTATGGATAAGATCTATTTTTTCAAATAATTTATAAGGATTCATAATAAACTTGAGATATAATTGTCAAAGTACTTGTTCTCATAGGAACAGTGCTAATGTCTCCCTTTCCGGAAATAGAGAAGTTACTGGACCAGGCCAGGCCTCCCTCTTCACAGTGTAAAGACTAATTTCTCTGTATGAACTATATACTTTTAAAAACTCATATGAAATTTAATAGATCTAATGGTAATTGCTGCAAAGAACTTTGATGATTAAATACATGCTATAATCAAATTTTTTATACGTGCTATAAAATACTTCGTTTTGTATAAATTTATCTATCTACTTAACATGTATACATCATTATCGATCGAGTAAAACATTATTTCTAATAATTCATAATAAAGAGGCCAACTATTGAAAAGACTATCTTTACCTACTACATTTAATTCTTCCCGATAGACATTGTATAAATTTAACTATATACTTGAAACTAAATTATACAATTCTATTGCAGAACTCATTAAAACATTCAAAATGATAAAATTTGTACTTTTCTTTTAAGAGAAAACTTAAGAGAAATACTGAAATTAAGGATCGTAGAAAACTCATATGAATCTACGAGATCCTTCTCTGGCTCAGACAAATTTTTTAACCTTTTTGATGTTCCAGAATCCTAACAATTAAGTGAATACTTCATTTTTTTCCTTTTCAAAATCCTTTAGGAAATTTAATTCCATACACCGGAGGTTTATTTAGTTATTTTGTGCATACAACATATGGACAAACTGACTTTCTAATTTTATTTTTCATTTCTAAAATAAATTTTTCATTTCTCTATCTTTTCCGTATTATTTTTATTGTAATCTAAATTCGCTAATATAGTTTCCACTTTCAAGAAATAAGCTTCTACCGTAGTTAATTTTATTTTACGGATAAGATATATTTTTGTCAAATAATTTTATATAGATCCATAATAAACTTCAGATATAATTTTTAAAGTACTTGTTCTCCAAGGAAAAGCGCAAATGTCCTCCCTTTCCAGAAGCAGAGAAGTAACTGGACCAGACCAGGCCTCCCTCTTCACAGTGTAAAGACTGGTTCCTCTAAATGAACTATATACTTTCAAAAACTCATCTGAAATTTAATAGATCTAATTGGAATTGCTGCAAAGTGCTTTGATGATTTAATACATACTATAATCAATTTTTTTATACATGCTACAAAATACTTCGTTTTTGTATAAACTTAACTATCTACTTGAAATTTATACGTCATTATCGATAAAGTAATTTATTGTTTCTAATAATTCATAATAAAGAGACAAGGTATTGAAAAGACTATCTTTACGTACTACATCTAATTCTTCTCGATAGGCATTGCATAAATTTAACTAACTGTTTGAAATTAAATTATACAATTCTATCGAAGAACTGCTTAAAACATTCAAAACGATAAAATTTGCACTTTTCTTTTAAAAGAAAACTAAAGAGAAATACTAAAATTAAGGATCGAAGAAAACTCACATGAAACTGCAGGATCCTTGTCCGGCTCAGATGAATTTTTTTAACCTTTTCTGCTGTTCTAGAATCCTAACAATTAAGTGAACTTCGTTTTTTTCCTTTCCAAAATCCTTTGTGAAATTTCATTCTATATTCCGAAGGTTTATTTAGTTCTTTTGTGCATACAACATATGGAGAAACTGGCCTTCTGATTTTATTTTTCTTTACCTAAAATTAATTTTTTTTTTCATGTAAGTGCATAATTCGTTTATATCATTACTTTCTCTATCTTTTCCGTATTACTTTTAATATAATCTAAATTCATTAATATAGTTTCCACTTTCACGAAATAAGCTTCTACCGTAGTTAATTTTATTTTACGGATAAGATATATTTTTTTCAAATAATTTTATATAGATCCATAATAAACTTCAGATATAATTTTCAAAGTACTTGTTCTCCGAGGAAAAGTGCAAATGTCCTCCCTTTCCGGAAGCAGAGAAGTAACTGGACCAGGCCCGGCCTCCCTCTTCACAGTGTAAAGACTGGTTCCTCTGTATGAACTATATACTTTCAAAAACTCATCTGAAATTTAATAGATCTAGTGGTAATTGCTCTAAAGTGCTTTGATGATTTAATACATGCTATAATCAATTTTTTTATACTTGCTACAAAATACTTTACAAATTTGATACATGCCACAATATACTTTATAAATTTGATACTTGCTACAATTATCCATCTGCAAGGAGCAATAACATTGAAAGATTTGACTGTATTAGAACAGCTAAATCTACACCCATAGTTGGGGTCTTAACATTTAGCCAGAAAAAAAATGGAAAATTTGCACCCAGCACACTATAACAACACAAACAAGTAGGACATCTATACAGCTGTCCATGTATGGAAAATTCAAACCATGTTATAAGTGCAAACTAGAAAAACAACAAGCAACACTCAGATACATAAGAAAAATAAACATCCTGCATAAGATCAATAACGAAGACCACAACAAAAGATGTTAATTTCTCAACACTATATCCAAGCGCACAAACAAGAGCAGCTAATTTATTTAATCAAGTACGAAGTTCATACCTTCATAAAATCCTCATGGATAACGTAATCACACTCGGCACAGATTACTGACATTCCAACTTTAGTGCAGACATTGAGAAGGTCTACTTCATTAAAACACTACAAGGAAGCATAAAATTTAAATTCAAGAAAAATCTTATTCATATTCATAGATAAGGTTATTCAAATTCATAAATAGAGAATAAACTTACTTCAGCACGCTTAACAACTGCTTCATTGTCGATCTCACAATGTTTAGCAATACCAACTGCGTGAATTTTTGAAATTTTCATTCTTGATTGTTCATTTGGCAGTGGAATCTATATTTTCCTTATCTAATCTGCCTGGGTGAAGAAGTGCAGGATCAGAACATCTGGTCGATTTGTTGCCATGATCTTGACCTGGTAGGAGAAAAAAATAATCCACACAATTATGATAGAAGGATTCAGAATGGTCAACAACACAAGTCCTGATGATCCATGAATAGGATGCATGGCTGAATAAGGTGGCATATTTTTAAAAAAGGTATTGGCAAAAAACCTCAACTAACAACCTCTACATAAAGCTAAAGTTACACAGCATATAACAGAGGGGTTCACATCAAATACACCACCATGTATGTAAAAATGAGACCAGCACATAAAGCTTCCAAAATAAAGAAATAATTACCTGATGATCCCGGGCATATCCGAACATCTCCCTTATGAGACGAGCACTTTCACCAATATATTTATCTATAATAGCACTTGACACAACCTGCACAAAGAAGTCAATAATTAGGTGCTGACCTTATGAACACTATGACCAAGAAAAAAAACGTTTTATTCAAAGTGTAAAAAAAGAAAATGGTACTACTGAGTCTTTATTCCAATGTAAATGACTCCATATTTATTTATTTGGAAGCTTTATCATGAGTTAGCAAACTTTCTAGTTTTAGAAAAATAAGAACAGATGAAAAATTAATGTCCTGGTAAAGTCTAAATCTTACAGCTGAACGCATTTCTAATACTTGACTTACAGTATCTCTAATGAGAAATATAATATCTTGATTTACATCAAAACTACAAACATAACAACACTCAAATTCCAACCAACCACAAGAAAGCCTTCATTAGAAGAAGTCTGGTCATTTTCACGGTTGGAAAAATACATATGAGTAGAGTAGACATGCACACACAACATTTTCAGTGGACCCGCAAGTTGAGAAAACAATGAAAAACATCACATGAATCATGACTTATGTGATGTTTAACATTTCAGTCTCCAACAGAGGAACCTTACAATTTACAGCAACATCACATGAGTTACAACATTCTCATCTTATCAACATCATACATAAATATCACAACTTTCCACACTTAATATCTTCTAAAAATAAGGCCAATCTAAGAAAAGCCCAATCTCAAGCTTCTAGAAATAAAACAATTAGTTCTTCAATTCCAAACTAGTACGAGCGACCCAAGACCTAATCAAATAGCACAACCACCACAAAAAAACACTAATTTTCATACATCTCCATCATTTACGAGTATCAAACAGACCAAGCTCATAAAAATTAAACCCTAGGCCATCTCAAAACCTAATAAAACAGAGCAAACCATAAAAAAAAACCCCAAATAACATCTTTGATCAGCCAAATCCATCCGTGACATCCAACAAAATCTTAGAAAAAGAAAGAAAAAAAAAGCACACGATCTAATCAAACAAAGATCTAGTTAAGAAGAGGAAAAAGAGGGAACAAACCGAAGGAGGAGAGAGAGAGATGATCGTCTTCGATGGGGGCTTTCTACTTGGATCCTCTTCGTTCTCCGCTATTGTTCTGATTTACAACCGAGGTCTGTCTCGGTGGGGGATGGATGAGGATCAAAGACAATGGAGTTGGTGGGATTAGGGCAGAATCAAAGGAAAGAGGCCAAATAAAAATAAATCAAATAAAAATAAAAATGTTTTCAAAATTTTACCATTAGACCCTTTAAATCAAATAAAATCAGAAAAACATCAGATTTTCAAAAATTTGAAATAAAAAATTCTTTCCATTCAAATATTTGGTTGTAGATAAAAAAAAACATTTGACATTAATTTTTTTTACAAATACTAAGTTGGGGACAAATTTTATATTTATTTAAATAATTAAGTTAGAGTTATTAATATTAATAAAAATTAAATATTTTTAAATTAACTATGTACCTTTTTTATTAAAAGAAAATAATAGCAAATATTTATTATTAAATAATTTTAATATTTAAATCAAAATCTTACCAAGTTTTTTGATATATTTGGCATATGTTAGTTTTGGTATTTTAGTAAAAAAAAAATTGATAGTATAAGATTAACATGATAATCTTACTTCCCAAAAACATTGTATAAAGTTGCCAATCAAATAAAAATTGTATCTATATTATGCATAAAGAATTCATACTTTTTTTCTGAAAAAATGGATAAACCATTTCCATTAAGAAACATAAGAATTCATACTTAAGATACATATTTTATAATCATTTTTTAAATAATTTTTTTAAAAGAAATAAATGTATTTAAACTTTAATACCATGAGTTTTTTTTACATTAATTAATATAAATATAAATAATATTATGTATTATCCTTTTAAATTTTTTTCATGTATCTATCATGCTTAAGATATATATGTATATTTCTCTCTCCTTTCTTAAATTAAAATTTGTTTTTTTCATAAAATTACTTTTTCTTCAATATATATATATATATATATATGTCCATAGAACTATCAAGATGTGTAATCCAAATCAACCTTTCGAATAGAATTATACTCATAATAAAACACAACTTTTATTAATAAATTGAATGAAATCATCATAATTAACAGAAGAAACAAAAGAAGAATTTGTCAGCAGATGGAGAGTTTACCTTTTGATAATCGCTCTTCGATCTTCTTGAATCCAAGAAAGTGTTAATAGGTTTCTTAAGTTGCATTGGACGCCAATGCACGGTTTTTATGTTAGAAATTTCAAGAAATGACAACCTTATATTTTAAAGTAATATTTACAATCACATCCTTAAGATTAAAAAAAAATAGAAATTAACAACTAGGCAATATGAGGCAAGATGGACACAATTGTGCGATGCTATTTTTACCGAATAGATTTATCGAATAGGTTTCCCACGTGGATGCCCAACTTGTCATTCACATCCTCATCCCTTACTATTTTTTTTAGGTAGAATACCCATGTTAGTCCTTGTACTTATTTCATTTTGCCCTTTTAGTCCTCCTACTTCAATTTAAGCTCTTTCAATCCCTCTACTCCTTGAATAAGTGCAATCAAATCCCCTAAGACTGTTCTAATCATAAAAATAATTAATGTACTACACAATTCATCCATAATAATCATTGTAATATACACAATTCAGGGAAATAATACAAATTCTTTATTTTTTATATGATTCATAGAATATATGAGTAATAAAAATTAGTAATTTGTATGTTCAAAGTATATATGGGGGACTTGATTGCACTCATTCAAAAGTAGAGGGATTAAAAAGGCTTAAATTGAAATAGGAGGACTAAAAGGGCAAAGTGAAAAGAGTATAGGGACTAATATGGGTATTCTACCTTTTTTTATATAAACTTCAAATTTAAACCTTAAAAATTCTTAAATACTTAAAAATTAAAAAAAAATTATAAAACTATATATAAAATCATAAACCCAAATACTACAAAATCTATACCCTAAAAATCTAAAAATTTAAACCCTATATAATAAATACTAAACCCTAAATCATAAGTCATAAACCCTAAACCCTATGCCCTAAACCTTAAACAAGAAATCACAAACCCCCGTAGAGTGTTTGTGATTTCCAGTTTAGGGTTTAGGGAGGGGTTTTCGGTTTATCATTTACATGTTTATCTTTTACGATTAAATGTTTAAATTTAGGATTTACATAATAAAAAAAGAAAAATAAAAATTTTTAAAAAAATAGAGAAAAAATGACGTGGATGTTGACATGGATGCCAACTTGACGTCCACCTCATTCGGGAAACCTAGGAAATCTATTTGGTAAAATATCATTGCTCTTTTTTTTCTTCTTGAAATTTTCTTGTTATTTTCGTGAATTTTTTATAAAATTAAATTTAAAAGTTGCTATATTAAAAGCTAGTCTGCCATAAAGTTATATATTTTTAAAAATTTAAAACCCTGTTATTTTGAAAAAAAAATTATTTATGCCCTCCTCAGGCGTTTTTTATTGCAAATTTTCTTTTCAATTTCATGATTTTTTAAAATTATATTTAAAAGTTAAAATAATTAAAAAACTATTATTTGAAAAAAAGAATTGATACCCTTCTCCTGGTGCCATTTCAGCCTATTTGAAAAATAAAATTAAAATATGATGACATGGAAAATATTTTATTGCTTTTTTCCTAGCAAATTTTCTTGTGACTTTCATGATTTTTTTAAAAAAATTATATGTAAAAGTTGCCATATCAAAAGCAAATCTATCAACTATTGATATAATTTTAAAATTTTAAAATATATCTTTAAACATTTTTAAAAAAACTATTATTTTGATAAATATATATATATGCCCTCCAGGGGCCACCTCAACGTATTTGAAAAGTAAAATTAAAATATAATGACATGATAAATATTTTAAAATCATTAATATTAATAAAAATTAAAAAAGTAATTTAAAAAAAATAAAATAAAAATATTTTAAATCGTTTTCCCATTATACAATTTAAATCCAATAAAATCACAAAGCATCAAATATTAAAAATTTTTTTAAAAAAACTTTCCATTGAAATATTTGGTGGGAGATAAAAAAATTAATTTGATATTAATTTTAAAAATTTAAAAAATATTTTTAAACATGTAAAAAACAATTGTTTTGATATATATATATATATATATATATGCCCTTGGTTTTGTTGCGTTGTTATTTCTGCAAATTTTCTTGTCATTTTCATGGATTTTTTTAATTTTTTTAAAATACAATTAAAAAAAGTTACCCTATGTAACGATATATTTTTTAAATTTTAAAATATATTTTGATTAATTAAAAAACTATTATTTTGAAAAAAAATCTATGCCCTCCACCGATGCCACCTCAGCATATTTGAAAAATAAAATTAAAATATGATGACATGGAAAGTATTTTATTGTGTGTTTTTGCCATTTTTTCTTGTCATTTTGATGATTTTAAAAAAAATATATATTTAAAAGTTAAAAAGCGGTCATCATGTATTTTTATACATTTAAAAAATCATATATACATACCCCTCCCTTGTGCCAGCTCATCATATTTGAAAAATAAAATTTAAATATGATCACATGACAAATGTTTTAAAAATTGTTAATCTTAATAAGAAAAATAAAAATATTTTTAATTTTTTCCCATTATACCCTTTAAATCCAATGAAATCGCAAAATATCAAATTAAAAAAATTTTAAAATAAAAAATTCTTTCTATTGAAATATTTAGTTGGAGATAAAAAAACTATTTGATAGTAATTTTTTTCCCAATATTAAGTTGGAGACAAAATTATATTTATTTAAATAATTAAGTTTTAATTATTAATATTAATATAAATTAAATATTTTAAAATTAAGAATGTGTCTTTCCAAAAAATAAAAGCAAATATTTATTATTAAATAATTTTAATATTTACATCAAAAGATTTTGAACTTTTTATATATTTGGCATATATTATGTTAGGGTATTTTAGAAAAAAAAATTGATAACACAAGATTATCAGCTAAACAAACATGATAATCTTCAATCTTCAATCTTCAATCTTGTGATACATTTTTTTAAATTTAAAATAAAATTTTATCATTTAAAAACCTGTTATTTTGAAAAGAAATATTATCTATGCCCTCCTTGGCAAGGTTTTTTTTAATTGCAATTTTACTGTTCAATTTCATGATTTAAAAAAATTATATTTAAAAGTTGACATATCAAAAAGAAAATCAGCCATCTAATGATATATTTTTAAAAACATAAATATATTTTAAACGTTTAAAAATTAATTATTTTGAAATATTTTAAAATTTTAAAATTAAATCTTTTTTAATTTAAAAAATATTTTAATTTATTCCCCATTATATTTTTCCCATTATACCTTTTAAATCCAATAAAATCATCAAATTTTAAAAAAACTTAATATAACAAAAAAATCTTTCCATTGAAATATTTGGTTGTAAATAAAAAAAATTTATATTAATTTTATTTTCAAATATTAAGTTGGACACAAAACTTATATTTATTTAAATATTTAAGTTTGAATTATTAATATTAATAAAAATTAATTATTTTAAAATTAAGAATGTACTTTAAAAAAACAAATATTTATTATTAAATAATTTTAATATTTACAACAAAATCTTATGAATTTTGAAATATTTGGTATATATTTGGTTAGGCATTTTAGTAAAAAAAAATTGATAATATAAGAGTATCGGCTAAGGAAACATGATAATATAAGTTTGTTTACTATGCATAAACAATCCATACTTACCATACATATTTTACAAGCATTTTATAAATGTTTTTTTAAAAATAAATGTAGAACTTAATTAGTATCATCAGTTTTATTCTAATTTCTATATGACCTGTTCTTGTAGTAATTTTTAAAGAATGGTTTCGTGATTTTTGAACTTCTTTGCACCTCCTTTTTTACTTTCCTATGTTCTCAAAATAAAAAAAATAAAAAAATTTAATATCCAACAAAATATTTCAATGGAAATAATTTTTTTAAAATTGTTTTAAAGTTTGATGTTTTGTGATTTTATCGGATTTAATGGGGAAAATTTTTTAAAATATTTTTATTTTAATTTTAAAAAAATTAATTTTAAATTTTTATTAATAAGAATAATTTTTAAAATTTTTTGTCATGTCATATATATATATATATATATATTCAAAATAACGGTTTTTAAAATGTTTAAAAAAATATTTTTAAAATTTTCAAGAATAAATCGTTATATGGTAGGTTTTTTATATGGCAACTTTTAAATATAACTTTCTAAAAAAATCCTGAAAAATTAAAAAAAAGTCACGCCAGGCATACATAATTTTTTTCTCAAAATAACAATTTTTTTTTAAATGTCTAAATATATCTTAAAATTTTTTAAATTTATATCTCAGATTGGATAAAACAATCTGGATATATTGTTACAATGCAACCAATTTTCCTTCCAAAATTGTAATTTTGGTGGGAAAATTAAATATTAAAAAAATATTATAAAAAGAAGATCATCAATCCCTCTTCTTCATCACTTTCTTCTTTTGCTCAAGAACCATGAACCAAGAACTGGTACATTTTATTTCTAACTTTCCTCTTCTCTTTTTTTTCTTTTAACTTCTAATTTCTTATTCTAATTATCATGTAATAATATTATTAATGTTGTTGATTAAAAAGGTTGTTCTAACCCTTTATTTGCAAAAGTTTTTTTTTTTTTTTCTGAAATTATAGACAAGTTATGAGTTGGATCCTTTATTCAACGGCTGAATAAAATAAAATAGTTGGTTTTCATATTACCCTTTTGGTTTGGTGATATTTTATACAATCTGATTCAATGGGCTAATTGAGTTGAATTTTTTCCTTCTTGAATTAATTTGATTAATATTATTACTTTTTTTTTCCTCACAACTTCTTATTCATTAATATGTTTATATGCGGAAAATATAATCTGATTGTTTCTCTGAAAAGAAAAATCTATATGCATTAATAGAGCATTGGATGGCTTTTTGGTTGTTTAATTTATGAAATAAATACATGAACTCCATGAATTATATGCTTTGCAAGGCATTTGAAACTCACAGCTCAACTTACTTTTGTTCACCAGCAGTAATTTGGTTTAAACGATCGGTAATTGCTCATTTTAGTGTTGATGTTACTGATTGTAGCCTCTATTGTTGTTGACAATCAGGAAAAGGGTACTATTGCCAAAGCTGGTATGGATGTTATGACACCGAGAGGCTTGAAAAATCCTGGAAAACTTAGCCTCGTCAATTCAACGTTGCAAGCTCTACTTTCCTGCACACCGTTTGTTCAGGTGGTGTGGGAGCTCGAAAAATGCCATATTAAGAGGGTACTTTGATTTGCTAATCGTTCTCTCAAATTAAGTTTGCATAGCTCTAACAATGTTATAGTTCTGACTTTAGTTTTTTCTGCCAATGATCAACTTATTATTTGATTGTGTTTGAAGGATGAGCATCCAACGTTACATGCATTTTCCAGCTTGATCGCAAAGTTTGACATCCCATTTTATCGGAGCAATGGGAGACAGGAACCAATCAGTGCGGCCATCATCTTTAAGGGTATCATCAGGAAATACGTTGCTGATTTGCCCCAACGTCCATCTGATGGAAGGAAAAACATAGATGCCCAGGAATTTTTGGCCTTTATGATCAATGAAATGCATGAAGAGTTGCTGAAGTTGAGAGGCTCTTCTTCTGTTCAAGACAATTGGGAAACGATTCAAAGAAACAATAAATCACCTGCTATATGGAAGAAGAAATCTGTGCCATCGGAGTTAAGTGATATATTCTGGGACATGCGAAGGACTATCGCCGAACCAAATGGTATGTTTTTTTACCGCTATTCATAAACTTTGTTTATGATTTGTTGTTTGTTTTAGTTTTCTTGTGTGATACTTTTCAATGCAAATATGATCATAAGCTTTCCCTTTCATGTTTGATTTATTGATTATAGGAGTTGGTTTGATTCATTGCCACATCATGTGATTGGTGTCTGTTGATATTAATTGATGTTGCTCGCAGCATTGTGAAGAAAACATTCAATTTGAAAAGAATGAATTTGTTATAATGCGATAATTGATTCATTGCTAATTTAGAGATTCCGATCATAGAGGGTTTCCTTGATAAGTAACTTTGAACATGCCACACGATTCTGAAAAATGCGATCCCTTTTTTTGGAGATTGTCCAGCCGTTCCTTGTGCTCCACCTTAACATCACTCCCAAAGCAGGTGCACACCATTGAGGACTCACCGAGATTACATTTTGGAACTAAAAAAACAATGAAGGATACGGATCGTCTCGAGGTAGCCGCCTCTTAAAAAAACTTTGCATATGAGTTCTGATTTAATGATGTTTTGTGCTTAAAAATTGATGCACGATATGCGGGACTATGCGGACAAAAAAACAGATACGCAAAATCAACGAAGATTGAAAAACTTCCCAGAATTTTAATATTGCATCTTATGCGTTTCAGCTTTTGAGAATTTCGGGTTCGGATTTGTTAAGTTTGATAAACCAGTTAAATTCCCGTCGGATTTGGAGATTGAAAATGATCTTCTCGCCAGCCCCACACAGCATCAAGTAAGCAAGCAGATATTTTTCTTTATCTAAATACAGATTACGATGACTTTAACAGGACACAATTAACTAAATCTATGATTTTTTATGCAGAGAATCTTGTATGAACTGGTGGGAAGTGTCACCCACCATGGAAGTAAATCCTCCACAGGACATTACACAGCCGACATCAAATACCCCGATGGCCCATGGATGTACTGCGATGATGAGAAGGTCGCACCCGTTAGCTCGAGCGATGTTTTCCACGATCAGGCTTATATTCTTCTGTACGAGCGATTATGTTGTTGTGATTGCACTTTTCAGGGCCAAATATAGCATTAATAGGGAGTCTCTTAGTCTAGGAAAATGACATTTGTCGATTTTTAATTTCTTTCTCGAGTTAATCATTGGTTTTTACTTTGTTTTTTTGGCTCCTTCAAACACTCTTAGAGCGTGCGGTCTTTACTATGTAGCGATTTGGATGCTTGGAGGAAGTTGTTGTGAATAGTGACTTAGTTTGACCATGTGTGTGAAAGCTAGTGTTTAAAGGGGGGAAAGAGCTACCACCCTTATAGTGTGAAAGCCGCTCTAAGGTAAATAGACACTATGCTTGAGGATTGTGTGCTTGATGATTTACCTGGAGTGAGGGCTACCTCAAGGGAGTGTGAAAGCTACTCGCTCTTAGAGCGGAAATAGCTACCACCCTTATTGTGTGAAAGCCGCTCTTGTGATCGAGATAGTGTTTATGATGATTAAGTTGAGAAAGGGCTACCCTCGGGGATGTGTGAAAAGCTACCGCTCGATGGGCGTAAAGAGCTACCTCTTTTGATGTGTGAAAAGCTACTCTTGAGTGATTCGATAGTATGCAGCGTCAATGTGTAGTTGTTAATTTTTCTGGGAGAAAGGGCTACCTTAGGGGATGTGTGAAAGCTACCGACCTCATTGTTAAAGCTACCTCATTGTCTAATAAGTTTTTTGTTTGCATAACTTAATCCGAGTCAAAGAAAAGTGAAGTGGGAAGGACTGAACGCGTATACATGGGAGGAACCATAAATAGGAGTGAAACTTATTCTTTTATTGGGATTGCATATTTTAGTTGACATTTTGGAAATTTTCTTGGACTATTGAGACTCCCAATTAATTTTTTGAGGCCCGTTAAAAAAATAAGCATGAACTCTGGAAGAAGTGTCGTGGAGGTGAAGGTATGTAAATATTCAATGTAATGAGACTCCCAATTAATTTTTTTTTTGGATTTATTGATTAATGTGTTAGTGATGCGGATGATGATGATGATGTGTTGGATGAGTGTTTGGATGAAAAGTGACATGTTGTGGAGGGGATGAGTGTTTGGATGAAAAGTGAAAAGACGGCCATGGAAAGTTTGGATGAAAAGTGAGGTTTGTGTTGTGTGGGAGGTGTTCAGGGAGTTGTAAAGTGTTTGTGGAGGATGAGGATGATGATGGTGGTGGTGGTGGTGGATATGGATATGGATATGGAGGTGGGTTTTGGTGTAGGTGTCCTGAGTGTAATGAGAATGGGCTTGTTAGGTGTTCTCTTTGTTGTTGAATTTTGTTTTTAGATCTCATCATTAATTTGAAACATAAATTAAGTAAGATATATATATATATAATGCTTCCTCTGCAGATGGACATTTGTAGAATTTCTGCAGAACAGATGAGAAGTATAAAAGAGAGAACAGACATTTGTAGAATTTTTTGTAGAAAAGATGAAAAGTGAAAAAAAAGAGAACAGGTGGGATTGGGATTTAGATGAGTGGTTAGATGTTGATCTAATGACCTCTAAGGAGGCTTATATATATATATATATAGTTTATTTGGATTCTAAAGAGTTTCTTTGGATCTGTTGTATGAAATGGCAATGGAGAAAGTCATGGTGTTGGGACTATTTTGTAAGGATTTATGAATTAGTTTACATCTCTTATTTGGTTTGATTAATAGTCATTTTTGCTCTAGTGTGCTTAATTGGTTAATAGTCTCTAGGTTGGTGCTGTATTTGGGTCAATATCTATGATTTGAACTATCGCCTTTGCTTCTTTGTAGGGTGTTTCTTTGGGGATGATCTAAAGATGGAAGGGATCTTCTTATAGGGAGTTCCTTATCTCTTGAAGTGGATTTCATATTGTCAGAAATATTTTTTTACTGCAAGCGACTGGTATGTTGTCTTTTTGGTGTTGTTTTTGAACTTCAGGTTTATAGTAAGCAATGTGGCAGAAAGTTGTCTTGTAGAACTTTTCTCTGTGAGTGACTGCAAAAGGGGTTTTCTATGACTACCCTAAATCTACTCTCACCACACTTGCTGTTGTTTTTTTGATACATTTGCTGTTGTTTTCTATGCTGTTGCTTCAGGAATGATTTAGATGGAATGATGGTCAAACTGCTGCAAAGTGCACCAATCGTTGGGTAATTGATCTGGATTTATTGGCAATATGGTATTTTTTCAGTTGATGACGATTTGAGCAGTATCTTTATTTTTTATTTTTTGTTTTTTAATTTTTTTTATCATAGCCTTTAGTTTATCCTTCAAATTTTTTCATTCCTAAATTCTAATGGAGATGGTATAAAGTAGGTGTTCCCTTTTGGTCAATATGGGAGCCTTGTTCATATGTGATGGAATTTGAGCGTGAGGGTCAGTCGCATGACAGTAGTTGTGTCTTCTAATCTATGCTTGTTGTCTTTTCTAGTTGATTTCTACTCTGAATTGAGTGAGATAACTTGGGCTTCTTTTTTTTTTCTTCTTCTTTTTTGCTGCTGTGTGCTTTCTGTGGGACTTACAGAATCATGCAGATACAAAGAGATGGACTTTCTTTTATGCCCGTAGAAGGTCAAAGTTCAGTAGTGTTTTTTTATTGAACTAATAGCCTGTAGGTCTGTTGTTGTCTTTTTAGTTATTGTGTTTTGTTTGATCCTTATTTATGTAACCACAGGTCTAACTGAATAATTGTTGTAACAAGGTGGTGTTTCTGGTTCATAACACAAGGCTGCAGTATTTCTAGTTGACAAAGTAACCCATCACATCTCAAACCAGTTTTTCTAGTTGATATTTATGTTGTTTGTTCTATCTAAAATGTGATTCTATTGATATTTAGGCATTGAATCTGGGACTCTGCCTCCTCTGAATGTCAAGGTAGTGATAATCAATTTAGTCTTAAAAAAGTCTAACTATATCCTTCATCCGTTTATGTACACCTTCAAAACATCATTCACCTCTTCTAGTGTGATAATGATGTTATTATTTCAGGGATATTTGATTGGCAACCCAGGAACCGGAGAAGCAATCTATCTGAATTTTCTCATCCCATATGCTCTCATAATATGGGGATAATTTCTGATGAGTTATATGAGGTGATGCATTTCTCTTCTTACATTAAAATCTAGTTCTAGTGTTAAGGTCATGAAGTTCTATGCTAATTAGCTTTGCTCTGGTATATATGTCAATTGTCAACTGTATATATAAATAAATTGATGAAGGGAAGAACATTATATCTTGCATCAAACTATTTTTACTTTTGTAGTCCACCATTATTTCTTGTGAAGGAGAGGATTATGAAAGTCCTATCAATATTCTGTGTGCTGAGAAGCTTCGAATTGTGAATAAGGTTCTGTTATTCATACTTCACTAAATACGCTATACATAATTCCACATGAAAGCTTGAAGTTGTCACCTCTTGACCTTGCAGTTCATTAATGAAATTCATGGCCGCATATTTTGGAGCCAAAATTTCCACGAACATCTCGGAACCCAAGGAACTTGGCCGGAGAAAGGAGATTTCTCAAGGATGACCATGAAGAGCTTATCGCCCCACCATCTGCTCCCCCTCTTAAATGCAGAGTGAGTTTCCATGCTCTTGAGATCTTTCATGCTTTAACAAGTACTTAATCATTGAAATTTTAGTGTTTTAGAGAATTCTGTGTGTTGTGTGAGAACAGATATTCTCTTGTAAAGAAACTAACTGATCATAATTCTGATTTCAGTCTTTATGCTTACTATTTGTCCTATATTTGGGCAAACACCGATGCCTTGAGAGATGCTCTTCACATCGGGAAGGTACATCAAAGGAAATCTGATATGTGTATCATTTCTGATATATGTTGCTCACTTGTCATTTATATTAAGCAGGGGACTGTGCCAGAATAGATCAGATGCAACGATTAGTTTGCAGTATACCTATGATCTTCCAAGCAGCGTAAAATACCAGCAAAAGCTCACAAGCCAAGGTTATCGAGCTCTTGTTTACAGGTGAAGCTAGAGCTTGTAGTGAACCCGTTACGTGTTTCTTTTTGATGAATCTTCATACTGCAGTTACTAACACCATGTTTTCTGATTAATAAAAGTGGCGACCATGATCTGTTGGTACCGCATATTGGAACCCAGACATGGATAAGATCTTTGAACTACTCCATTATCAATGACTGGAGATCTTGGTTCTCCTGCGGACAAATAGCAAGGTGAGTTTGATCGGAATTAATAAGACTAGTAATAGTTTTATTGATCATGCACGTATCTGCATTTGTAGACTGATGTTGTTTGGATTAAAATTCTTCAGATACAAGAGAACATATGCCCACAATCTTACATTTGCTTCTATAAAGGTATGACATACAATAAAATTTTGACAATAAGAACTTTGTAGTAGTAAAAAAAGAAAAACAAAATAGATGCTAATGCAGAGGTGGTTGTTTGTATTTTATTTATGCAGGTTGCTGGTCATGCAGGTCCAGAGTACAAACCAAGGGAGAGCCTGGATATGATTAAAAGATGGCTTTCATATCAACAATGCTAAGCACTTACTTGCCATCTCCAAGGATCAAACTTCTGAGGATTCTCATAAACAGTAGGATCCAAATGCGCGGCAGCAAAGATCGGGATCACACTCTAGCCCTTCGGTATGTTGTATCATTCACAATTTATTTGAAATTAACTAAGCATAAAAAGAGTTGCAATTGATAATTGGTATTGTTCATACTGACAATTGTTTTTACCTTTAGATTGAACATCAGTGACAGCCTTCCTGTGCACAAACTTGATGATTTTCCCCAGGCTTAGAGTCTCACTCACAACCTTCATTCATTCAGTCAAATGTTCTACATGTTATCACTCTTTATTAGTTAAGAAAAGAAAAACTATTCTTCATCAAAATATTCAACACAGTCTCTATGGTTTACTTCATCAATATTCTCTTCTTAAAATTTCCATATTCTATACAATCAATGGATTGATTTTGGATAGCTTGTGTGCAAACTAAAAAAAAAAGAGGTACTTGGTCTCTTTAATTTACAAATTTTCAATGACCTTTTGCTTGTCATTTTTTAGGTGGACATAAATAACCCCAACTTTGGCACTTTGGTGTGCCAGCCATTAATACCACCTAAGAACAACATAAAAACTGGGCTGCTTCTCATTGAAGTTTTTCATATATTGACATTGGGCATTTTTGGGAACTGTAAGTGATTATGTTGCACACCACGTAAAATGACCCATTCTCATTGTGAAGCCACCTAAAGAAGGTCATTAATTAAAGATGAGAATGTGTAGCCTGTGTTGTAAATTAATGAAGTCGTGATCATTATTTTATTTATTTATTTATTTATTTTTGTAAATCACAATATGACATGCAGTTCTTCTTGTCAAATTAAAAATATATAATAAAATTTCTAAGCTAAAATGATATTGAATTTGGGGTAGTTATTACTTTGATCCTAAGAATTTTATTTTATTTTTATTCTTTTCTTGTAAGCAACTTAAATGTTTGCTATTTATTTTTTTTTAAAAAAAAGGCACATTTTTAATTTTCAAATATTTAAAAAATTAATATTTTTTTAATTCTTTCATGTAAACACAAGTTTTATTTTGATTAGCAACAAAGTACTATATGTGGTTGGAAAGTAAGATTATCATGTTTGTTTAGCTAATAATCTTATGTTATCAATTTTTTTTTTAAAATACCCTAACGTAATATATGCCAAATATATAAAAAGTTAAAAAGCTTTTGATGTAAATATTAAAATTATTTAATAATAATATTTGCTATTATTTTTTGAAAAGACACATTTTAATTTTAAAATATTTAATTTTATTAATATTAATAATTAAAACTTAATTATTTAAATAAATATAATATTTTCTCCAATTTAATATTGGAAAAAAATTACTATCAAATAGCTTTTTTTTTTTATCTCCAACTAAATATTTCAAGAGAAAGAATTTTTTATTTTAAATTTTTTTTAATTTTATGTTTTGTGATTTTATTGGATTTAAAGGGTATAGTGGGAAAAAAAACTTAAAATATTTTTATTTTTATTTTAAAATTTTTAATTTTTAATTTTTATTAAGATTAACAATTTTTAAAACATTTGTCATGTGATCATATTTAAATTTTATTTTTCAAATATGATGAGTTGGCACACGAGAGGGGGTATGTATATATGTTTTGTTTTTATTTTTTCATAATAACAGTTTTTAAATGTTCAAAAATATATAATTTAAATGTATAAAAATACATGATGGCAGCTTTTTAACTTTTAAATATAATTTTTTTAAAACTCATGAAAATGACAAGAAAAAATGGCGAAAAACACGCAATAAAATACTTTTCATGTCATATTTTAATTTTATTTTTCAAACATGCTGAGGTGGCATCGGTGGAGGCATAGATTTTTTTCTTCAAAATAACAGTTTTTTAAATATTTAAAAATATATTTTAAAATTTAAAAAGTATATCGTTATATAGGGCAACTTTTAATTGTATTTTTTTAAAAAAATTTAAAAAAATCATGAAAATGACAAGAAAATTTGCGGAAATAATTACACAACAAAACCAAGGGCTATATATATATATATATCAAAACAATTGTTTTTTAAATGTTTAAAAATATATTTTAAATTTTTAAAATTAATATCATGTGTTTTTTTTTATCTCCCACCAGCGACGAGGTTGGGGGTGCGACCCAGACTGCTGAGGAGGTTCACGACGCGGTCGTAGGATAGGTGTTTAGTTGCTGATGGCCTTGAGGAGGGCCGTTGTTCCTCTCCCTTTTTTGTTTTGTTGTTGATCTCTTGTTGTTTCTTTTGGTCTGGTACCTTGTATCCTTACCACATCTAGTGGTTGGTTATTTTCTTTTTTTAATATAGTGGTTTATCCATCTTTTCAAAAAAAAAGATTTTTTTAAAAAAAATTTAAAATTTGATGCTTTGTGATTTTATTGGATTTAAATGGTATAATGGAAAACAATTTAAAATATTTTTATTAATATTAATGATTTTAAAATATTTATCATGTCATTATATTTTAATTTTACTTTCAAATATGCTGAGGTGGCACCAGGGAGAGTATATACATATATATTTATCAAAATAATAGTTTTTTTAAATGTTTAAAGATATATTTTAAAATTATATCAATAGTTGATAGATTGGCTTTTGATATGGCAACTTTTAAATATAATTTTTTTTAAAAAAGTCATGAAAATCACAAGAAAATTTGCTAGGAAAAAAGCAATAAAATATTTTCCATGTCATCATATTTTAATTTTATTTTTCAAATAGGCTGAAATGGCACCAGGAGGAGAGTATCGATATTTTTTTCTTCAAATAATAGTTTTTTAATTATTTTAACTTTTAAATATAATTTTGAAAAAATCATGAAATTGAAAAAGAAAATTTACAATAAAAAAACACGCCTGAGAAGGACATAGATAATTTTTTATCAAAATAACAATTTTTTAAATGTTTAAATATATATATTTTAAATTTTAAAAAATATATAACTCTATGGCAGTCTGACAGATTAGCTTTTGATATAGAAACTTTTAAATTTAATTTTATAAAAAATCACGAAAATAACAAGAAAATTAGAAGAAGAAAAAAAACGCACAATTGTGTCCCATCTTGTGTCCATCTTGCCTCATATATTCCTTGTTAATTTCTATTTTTTTTTAAAAAAAATTAAGGATGTGATTGTAAATATTATTCTAAAATATTAGATTGTCATTTCTTGAAAATTTTAACATAAAAACCGTGCATCGGCATCCCATGCAACTTAAGACAACTTAAGAAACCTCTTAACACTTTCTTGGATTCAAGAAGATCAAAGAACACTATGGATCATCAAAAGGTAAACTCTCCATCCGTGGGGAAAATCTTATTATTATTATTATTTTTTGTTCTTTTGTTAATTATGATGGTTTCATTCAATTTATTAAGAAAAGTTGTGTTTTATTATGAGTATAATTATATTTGAAAGGTTGATTTGGATTATTGTTTAATTGGCAATTCTTACCGCATCTTGATAGTCCTATGGACATAGATATTGAAGAAAAAATAATTTTATGAAAAATTACAAAATGTTTTTTTTTAATTTCATAATTTTTTTAGACAATAACCAAACGGCCCAAACCCTATTTACCATTTCAAACTAAGTCTGCACTTAATGACAACAACTAGGGATATCAATTGGCCCCGGCCCCAACAGGGAATCCGATTCCCCGCCCTGTCAAGGCCGGGGTCGGGAAATTTTTTCAGGGATTGGGGCCTGGGCCGGGTCCGGAGAAAATTCTCCGTCGGGGCCGGGGTCGGGGAATATCCTCCATGCCCCGCCCCGGCCACAAAATAGTAAATATTTAATTTAAATATTATATATATATATATATGATATATATGTTATATGTTATAAATATGAAATATCTAAATAAAAATTGAACAAAAGGCAAAATCCCACATATTTATTTAATTAACAAATTATTAATAATTATGCTATATGAGGTTGTAACCCTAGCATCGGGGTTACAACCCCAGCATCGGGGTTATTTTAAAAATAAATAATTAGTTTTTTATAAATATTAGAAATTTGAAAATTATAAGTTTGAATTTTAATTTTGTAAATATTATATATATGCCCTCCAGGGGCCACCTCAGCGTATTTGAAAAGTAAAATTAAAATATAATGACATGATAAATATTTTAAAATCATTAATATTAATGAAAATTAAAAAAGTAATTTAAAAAAATAAAATAAAAATATTTTAAATCGTTTTCCCATTATACCATTTAAATCCAACAAAATCACAAAGCATCAAATATTAAAAAAAAATTTTTAAAAAAATCTTTCCATTGAAATATTTGGTGGGAGATAAAAAAATTAATTTGATATTAATTTTAAAAATTTTAAAAATATTTTTCAATATGTAAAAAACAATTGTTTTGTATATATATATATGCCCTTGGTTTTGTTGCGGTGTTATTTCTGCAAATTTTCTTGTTATTTTCATGGATTTTTTAATTTTTTTTTAAAATACAATTAAAAAAAGTTACCCTATGTAACGATATATTTTTAAAATTTTAGAATATATTTTGATTAATTAAAAAACTATTATTTTGAAAAAAAAATCTATGCCCTCCACCGATGCCACCTCAGCATATTTGAAAAATAAAATTAAAATATGATGACATGGAAAGTATTTTATTGTGTGTTTTTGCCATTTTTTCTTGTCATTGATGATTTTTTTTAAAAAAAAATATATTTAAAAGTTAAAAAACCGTCATCATGTATTTTTATACATTTAAATTATATATTTTTAAACATTTAAAACTGTTATTTTGAAAAAAAAAAATATATACATACCCCCCTCCCTTGTGCCAGCTCATCATATTTGAAAAATAAAATTTAAATATGATCACATGACAAATGTTTTAAAAATTGTTAATCTCAATAAGAAAAATTAAAAATAAAATAAATAAAATAAAAATAAAAATATTTTAAATTTTTTCCCATTATACCCTTTAAATCCAATGAAATCGCAAAATATCAAATTAAAAAAATTTTAAAATAAAAAATTCTTTCTACTGAAATAATTAGTTGGAGATAAAAAAAAACTATTTGATAGTAATTTTTTTCCCAATATTAAGTTGGAGACAAAATTATATTTATTTAAATAATTATGTTTTAATTATTAATATTAATATAAATTAAATATTTTAAAATTAAAAATGTGTCATTTCAAAACATAAAAGAAAATATTTATTATTAAATAATTTTGATTTTGAACTTTTTATATATTTGGCATATATTATGTTGTGGTATTTTAGAAAAAAAATTGATAACACAAGATTATCAGCTAAACAAACATGATAATCTTCAATCTTGTGATCCATTTTTTAAAATTTAAAATAAAATTTTATCATTTAAAAACCTGTTATTTTGAAAAGAAAAATTATCTATGCCCTCCTTGGCGAGGTTTTTTTTTAATTCCAATTTTACCTTTCAATTTCATGATTTAAAAAAAATTATATTTAAAAGTTGACATATCAAAAAGAAAATCATCCATCTAATGATATATTTTTAAAACCATAAATATATTTTAAACGTTTAAAAATTAATTATTTTGAAATATTTTAAAAATTAAAAATTAAATCTTTTTTAAATTTAAAAAATATTTTAATATATTCCCCATTATATTTTTCCCATTATACCTTTCAAATCCAATAAAATCATCAAATTTTAAAAAAATTTAATATAACAAAAAATCTTTCCATTGAAATATTTGGTTGTAAATAAAAAATATTTTATATTAATTTTATTTTCAAATATTAAGTTGGACACAAAACTTATATTTATTTAAATATTTAAGTTTGAATTATTAATATTAATAAAATTAATTATTTTAAAATTAAGAATGCACTTTTAAAAAAACAAATATTTATTATTAAATAATTTTAATATTTACAACAAAATCTTATGAATTTTGAAATATTAGGTATATATTTGGTTATGTATTTTAGTAAAAAAAAATTGATAATATAAGAGTATCCGCTAAGGAAACATGATAATATAAGTTTGTTTAGTATGCATAAACAATCCATACTTACCATACATATTTTACAATCATTTTATAAATGTTTTTTTAAAAATAAATGTAGAACCTAATTAGTATCATCAGTTTTATTCTAATTTCTATATGACCTGTTCTTGTAGTAATTTTTAAAGAATGGTTTTGTGATTTTTGAACTTCTTTGCGCCTCCTTTTTTACTCTCCTATGTTCTTAAAATAAAAAAAAATAAAAAATTTAATCTCTAATAAAATATTTCAATGGAAATAAATTTTATTTTTTTAAATTTTTTTTAAAGTTTGATGTTTTGTGATTTTATCGGATTAATGGGGAAATTTTTTAAAATATTTTTATTTTAATTTTAAAAAAAATTAATTTTGAATTTTTATTAATAAGAATAATTTTTAAAAATATTTGTCATGTCATATATATTTAATTATTTATATATATATATATTCAAAATAACGGTTTTTAAAATGTATAAAAATATTTTAAAATTTTCAAGAATATATCGTTATATGGTAGGTTTTTTATATGACAACTTTAAAATATAACTTTCTAAAAAAATCCTGAAAATTAAAAAGTAATTTGCAATAAAAAAAATTACGCCGGGCATACATAATTTTTCTCTCAAAATAACAATTTTGTAAATGTCTAAATATATTTTAAAAATTTTTAAATTTATATCTCGGATTGGATAAATTAATCTGGATATATTGTTACAATGCAACCAATTTTCCCTCCAAAATTGTAATTTTGGTGGGAAAATTAAATATATAAAAAATATTATATAAAAAAAAAATCATCAATCCCTCTTCTTCACTTTCTTCTTTTGCTCAAGAACCATGAACCAAGAACCGGTACATTCTATTTTTAACTTTCCTCTTTTCTCTTTTTTTTTTTCTTTTAACTTCTGATTTCTTATTCTAATTATCATGTAATAATATTATTAATGTTGTTGATTAAAAAGGTCATTCTAACCCTTTACATGCAAAAGTTTTTTTTTTCTTTTTCTAGAAATTATAGACAAGTTATGAGGTGGATCCTTTATTCAAGGGTTGAATAAAACTAAATTAGTTGGTTTTCATATTACCCTTTTGGTTTGATGATATTTTATACAATTAGATTCCAAGGGCTAATTGAGTTTAATTTTTTCCTTCTTGAATTAATTTGATTATTATTATTACTTTTTTTTTCCTCAAAACTTCATATTCATTAATATGTTTATATGCGGAAAATATAATGTTATGTGGTAGGTTTTTTATATGGCAACTTTAAATATAACTTTCTAAAAAAATCCTGAAAATTAAAAAGTAATTTGCAATAATAAAAAAATCACGCCAGGGCATACATAATTTTTTCTCTCAAAATAACAATTTTCTAAATGTCTAAATATATCTTAAAATTTTTAAATTTATATCTCAGATTGGATAAATCAATCTGGATATATTGTTACAATGCAACCAATTTTCCCTCCAAAATTATAATTTTGGGGGGAAAATTTAATATTAAAATAATATTATAAAAAGAAGATCATCAATCCCTCTTCTTCTTCACTTTCTTCTTTTGCTCAAGAACCATGAATCAAGAACTGGTACATTCTTATTTTTAACTTTCCTCTTCCCTTTTTTTCTTTTAACTTCTAATTTCTTATTCTAAGTATCATGTAATAATATTGTTAATGTTGTTGATTTAAAAAGTTGTTCTAACCCTTTATTTGTGAAAGTTATTTTTTTCTCTTTTTTTCTGAAATTATAGACAAGTTATGAGTTGGATCCTTTATTCAACGGCTGAATAAAATAAAATAGTTGGTTTTCATATTACCCTTTTGGTTTGATGATATTTTATACAATATGATTCCAAGGGCTAACTGAGTGAATTTTTCTTTCTAGAATCAATTTGATTAATATTATTACTTTTTTTCCTTACAACTTCATATTCATTAATATGTTTATATGTGGAAAATATAATCTGATTGTTTCTCCGAAAAAGAAAAAAATCTATATGCATTAATAGAGCATTGGATAGCTTTTTTTGGTTGTTTAATTTATGAAATAAATACATGAACTACATGAATTATATGCTTTGCAAGGCATTTGAAACTCACGACTCGACTTACATTTTGTTCACCGAAGTAATTTGGTTTCAAACGATCGGTAATTGCTCATTTTAGTGTTGATGTTTCTGATTGTAGCCTATATTGTTGTTGACAATCAGGAAAAGGGTACTATTGCCAAAGCTGGTATGGATGTTATGACACCGAGAGGCTTGAAAAAGCCTGGAAAGCTTAGCCTCGTCAATTCAACGTTGCAAGCTCTACTTTCCTGCACACCGTTTGTTCAGGTGGTGTGTGAGCTCGATAAATGCCACATTAAGAAGGTACTTTGATTTGCTAATCGTTATCTCAAATTAAGTTTGCATAGCTCTAACAATGTTATAGTTCTGACTTTAGTTTTTTCTGCCAATGATCAACTAATTATTTGATTGTGTTTGAAGGATGAGCATCCAACGTTACATGCATTTTCCAGCTTGATCGCAAAGTTTGACATCCCATTTTATCGGAGCAATGGGAGACAGGAACCAATCAGTGCGGCCATCATCTTTAAGGGTATCATCAGGAAATACGTTGCTGATTTGCCCCAACGTCCATCTGATGGAAGGAAAAACATAGATGCCCAGGAATTTTTGGCTTTTATGATCAATGAAATGCATGAAGAGTTGCTGAAGTTGAGAGGCTCTTCTTCTGTTCAAGACAATTGGGAAACGATTCAAAGAAACAATAAATCACCTGCTATATGGAAGAAGAAATCTGTGCCATCGGAGTTAAGTGATATATTCTGGGGACTGCGAAGGACTATCGTCGAACCAAATGGTATGTTTTTTTACTGCTATTCATAAACTTTGTTTATGATTTGTTGTTTGTTTTAGTTTTCTTGTGTGATACTTTTCAATGCAAATATGATCATAAGCTTTCCCTTTCATGTTTGATTTATTGATTATAGGAGTTGGTTTGATTCATTGCCACATCATGTGATTGGTGTCTGTTGATATTAATTGATGCTGCTCGCAGCATTGTGAAGAAAACATTCAATTTGAAAAGAATGAATTTGTTATAATGCGATAATTGATTTAATTTAGAGATTCCGATCATAGAGGGTTTCCTTGATAAGTAACTTTGAACATGCCACACGATTCTGAAAATGCAGATCCCTTTTTGGAGATTGTCCAGCCGTTCCTTGTGCTCCACCTTAACATCAGTCCCAGCAGTGTGCACACCATTGAGGACTCGCTGAGATTACATTTTGGAACTAAAAACAATGAAGGATACAGATCGTCTGAGGTAGCCGTCTCTTAAAAACTTTGCATATGAGTTCTGATTTAATGATTTTTGTGCTTAAAATTGATGCACGATATGCAGGACTATGCGGACAAAAACAGCGCCGGCAAATCAACGAAGATTGAAAAACTTCCTAGAATTTTAATATTGCATCTTATGCGTTTCAGCTTTGAGAATTCTGGTTCTGGATTTGTTAAGTTTGATAAACCGCTTAAATTCTCGCCGGATTTGGAGATTGAAAAATGATCTTCTCGCCACTCCCACACAAAGATCAAGTAAGCAAGCAGATATTTTTTTCTTTATCTAAATACAGATTACGATGACTTTTAACGAGACACAATTAAATGAATCTATGATTTTTTTATGCAGAGAATCTTGTATGAACTGGTGGGAAGTGTCACCCACCATGGAAGTAAATCCTCCACAGGACATTACACAGCCGACATCGAATACCCCGATGGCCCATGGATGCGCTGCGATGATGAGAAGGTCGCACCTGTTAGCTCGACCGATGTTTTCCACGATCAGGCTTATATTCTTCTGTACGAGCGAATATGTTGTTGTGATTGCGCTTTTCAGGGCCAAATATAGCATTGATAGGGAGTCTCTTAGTCTAGGAAAATGACATTTGTTGATTTTAATTTCTTTCTCGAGTTAATCATTGGCTTTACTTTGTTTTTGGCTCCTTCAAACATTCTTAGAGTGTGCGGTCTTTACTATGTAGCGATTTGGATGCTTGGAGGAAGTTGTTGTGAATAGTGACTTAGTTTGATCATGTGTGTGAAAGCTAGTGTTTAAAGGGAGGAAAGAGCTACCACCCTTATAGTGTGAAAGCCGCTCTAAGGTAAATAGACACTATGCTTGAGTATTGTGTGCTTGATGATTTACCTGGAGTGAGGGCTACCTCAAGAGATGTGTGAAAGCTACTGTTCTTAGGGCGGAAATAGCTACCACCCTTATTGTGTGAAAGCCGCTCTTGTGATCAGATAGTGTTTATGATGATTAAGTTGAGAAAGGGTTACCTCAGGGGATGTGTGAAAGCTACCGTTCGATGGGCAGAAAGAGCTACCTTTTTTGATGTGTGAAAGCTACTCTTGAGTGATTCGATATTATGCAGCGTCAATGTGTAGTTGTTAATTTTCCTAGGAGAAAGGGCTACCATAGGGGATGTGTGAAAGCTACCGACCTCATTGTGAAAGCTATCTCATTGTCTAATAAGTTTTTTGTTTGCATAACTTAATCCGAGTCGAAGAAAAGTGAAGTGGGAAGGACTGAACGCGTATACATGGGAGGAACCATAAATAGGAGTGAAACTTATTCTTTTATTGGGATTGAATGTTTTAGTCGACATTTTGGAATTTTTCTTTGACTATTGAGACTCCCAATTAATGTTTTGAGGCCCGTTAAAAAAATAAGCATGAACTATGAAAGAAAAGTCATGGAGGTGAAGGTATGTAAATATTCTCCTTGTTGCAATTCTCTATTTTTTTTTCTGCATATTATTTAGAGGCAGAGGAATTAATTTTGGTTTGCTTTTAATTCTGTCAGTTTTCTTTGATGCAGGAATTTATTTCTGCTGTAACTTTAATGTTTTGCCATCTCTGATGTAGTGAACCAGGAAGAATAGGATGTCATTGAAGAGCTGCTGACTTACAAGGATTGCTGGAAGAGGAAATGTTGATTGGCTGCATATTTTGAAAACTTCACTGATTTATTTCTCAAACACTTGTAAATTCTGAGAATACAAGAAACATATGCTGGAAAATTTAATTGTAAAAAAGGCTTGTAATGATATTCATCTTGCTTTATGGACTATGAATGCTATATATATATATATAAATATATTCTTCAAATTGTTTTTAATGGATGTGGAGGGAGATGAGAGTCCTTTTATGTGTTTAAATTTTGGTGTTGTTCCTGCACTGCACTCAAACAATGCTTCTTTTACTGTTTATGCCCAATGTGAAGAATAAAAATTTTTTTATCTTTTATTAGTCCTTTGGATTTGTAAATTGTAATGAAATGATTGTGATCAATTATTATTAATCTCCACCGTTCATTTAGCACCCACAATCCCAAGTTCCCAACCAATCTCTCTATAAAAAAGGCAGGCAGAGAGCAAGAGAACACACATTCATGGGTTCTGAAGTTGTTCCGTGGTGGAGACTGGAGAATCGGAGATGATGACGAGGGCATGGGTTGGAAGCCTTGTGTGTGTGTTGAGTTTCCATGGTGTTAGTAGGGTTCTTTTCCATTATTAGTGGCTGGATGTGTTTTTTATTTGGCATGATGGGATTTATTTGGGGATTTATTGATCATGTGTTGTTGTGAGGAGATGAGTGGGTTTGAGTTGTGGGTTATGAAGTTCTGTGGATTTGACTTGTTTTTATTATTATTATTTGGGGATGGGGATTTAATTTGAGGATTTATTCGGAGTGGGTTTGAGTTGTTCAGAAGCTCATTTTATTATTATTATTATTATTATTATTATTATTATTATTATAATTATAATTTGGGGATGGGGATTTATTTGGGGATTTATTTGGGTTAGAGACAAGTGATGTGTGAGGGACCTGGAGAGGACCATCGATGTCTCAGTGGAGGTGCTCGGTGAGGATCGCGAATGGGTGGTGAAGATCAAGACCGGAGACTTGAGATGATGATCATCGTGTGGGCAGGTGGTTTGTGTGAGCGTTGGTGATGATCAATTAGTTCCTTTGTGAAAGGTCGATCAAAGTCTTTGGGTTTCCATTATTTGTTCCTTGGATTTTTGAGTTGTTTTTTTTTATGTGGGCGTGGGATTTTGGGATTTATTGATTTATGTGTTAGTGATGCGGATGATGATGATGTGTTGGATGAGTGTTTGGATGAAAAGTGACATGTTGTGGAGGGGATGAGTGTTTGGATGAAAAGTGAAAAGACGGCCATGGAAAGTTTGGATGAAAAGTGAGGTTTGTGTTGTGTGGGAGGTGTTCAGGGAGTTGTAAAGTGTTTGTGGAGGATGAGGATGATGATGGTGGTGGTGGTGGTGGATATGGATATGGATATGGAGGTGGGTTTTGGTGTAGGTGTCCTGAGTGTAATGAGAATGGGCTTGTTAGGTGTTCTCTTTGTTGTTGAATTTTGTTTTTAGATCTCATCATTAATTTGAAACATAAATTAAGTAAGATATATATATATATAATGCTTCCTCTGCAGATGGACATTTGTAGAATTTCTGCAGAACAGATGAGAAGTATAAAAGAGAGAACAGACATTTGTAGAATTCTCAAGTAGGGTTCTGAAGTTCCACCATGGAGAAGATTGGAGCCGGGAGACGATGATCATCAAGGCAGGATTGGTGCCTTGCGTGAGTGTTGGTGATGATCAATTAGCTCCGTGGTGGAGGTGATCAAAGTCTTTGAGTTTTCCATGGTTAGTAGGTCTTTTATTTCTTTTCTTTGGGGGATGATGATGATGTGTTGTGAGGAGATCGATGAGGTGGT
The DNA here is from genome assembly GCF_009730915.1 of Dioscorea cayenensis subsp. rotundata. Classification (NCBI taxonomy): domain Eukaryota; kingdom Viridiplantae; phylum Streptophyta; class Magnoliopsida; order Dioscoreales; family Dioscoreaceae; genus Dioscorea; species Dioscorea cayenensis. Next base: position 14,216,973 of record NC_052485.1, on the reverse strand, counting down.
GGAGGGGATGAGAGTGTTGTGCGAACAGTGAAATTTAGGAGATGAGTGTTGTTTCTAGTGCCTGGACATGGGGATTTGGACATGGGGATTTTTTGAGTTGTTTGTTTATTTATTTATTATTTATTTATTTGGTCATGGGAATTTTTTTGGGGATTTTTTTTTGGGTTAAAAAGAAGTGAAGTGATTTGGGGATGATGTGATGTGTTGTGTACTTGTGAGGGTCTCGGAGTGGACCCTGGTGATGTTGTTGGCACAGTATTATGATCTATGCGTTAACTTACCATTCCTTCTGATTTATTTAATTCACGCATCATATGGTATTTTCCTCAAATTCTACTCCTTGATTTAGTTTGTGTTTTGCCTTCCCCTTTCGCTTGAGGAGTTGTCTTTGTTCTTATCCTTGTTGCTCTCTTATACATATGAAAGTTTGCTGCTTTATGGTGGCTTCGGCATTCTTTGTATCCTTGATTAATGATAGACTTGAAATTGTTGGAGTATTGAGTATCTATAATTCTTTGGTGGGAAAAATGCCTTCTTTTTTTTTAAAAATAAGTTCTTTAATTTGTTTATTCTCCACTTTGCCTGCAATTGTTTTTTAACAGCATGATCATAATTGTTTATGATTTCTTCGATTCAGCTCTTTTTATTTTTAGATAGTTAAGGCCAATTCTCTCTTTGTTTTTTACTAGTGACAGCTACATAGACTGATTGAATGAGGTGGTTAGTTTTTTATTGGCAAAAAGGTTGTCCCTTTTTTTTTGTTTGCATGACATCTATTGGAATGCCTGAAACTTGATCCTGACATACCTAATGTAAGTTTTTATTTTCTAAGATGAATTTCTGCATAAGGGTAAGAATTCTTCAGATTGGGAATTTTGATAACATCTTAATGTAGTCTTCTCTTTAAATTCATTTTCAGTTGGTTGAAAGCTTTCTACTATGCTATTATGCTAGCAACTTATGTGTTATTATCCTTCTGTTTGTTCTAGATTTGTTAAATTCTAGGTAATACAAAAGAGATGTCTTTGGGATGACATCAATTTAACTCTTGTATATTTTGCATTGAATCATGCATTATTGGATGTTGTTTCATGCCCTTCCCCCAATATGATTTTGGATGATACTACTTCCACAAGAACTTGGTAAGAGATATTTTGATGCCGTTATGAGGCCATTGGCTTTGGCCATGTTTTCTTTGATGATTTCCAAGGTGCTCAAAAATTGTGTTTGCAACCCATTTTGTGTTGCTTGCTCCTATCTGCTTCTTTATGCAGCTGGATCATCTGTTAAGTGGATTATATCCCAGACATGAAGGAAGTTATTAGGATTCAAAGGAGTTGGTGCTAGATTCAGACCTATAAAACTTTTCACTTTATCTTTATACTTTTGCTGAGGTGTTTCTTTTCAGTTCTTGGTTGGTTATGAAATATGCTTATCTTTTTTTTTTCCTTAAATTATTATTATAAGTACATGGTATCTATACCTGTAGGACATTATCTTGTTATGTAGGCCACTTGATCTGTGTGATTCAATCACATCAAGCCCAGACGTTACTACACTTGGCTATCAGGAATCTCATACAAGTGGTTTGGCTATCCCAAGTCATCCAGGCTTTGTAACCCCTGTTCTTCCTACCACTAGTGCGATTCTGCATCTTTCTTAAATTTTTATGCTTGTGAAGCTTTTTACAACTTGTGAACTCTTCAACTCTTCATCCTTGAGCTTGTTGGGTTCATTTGTTGAATTTGCATTCTTTGATTTGATTTGGAACTTGATTTGACTTTTCATAAGCTTCGGCCTTCAGGCTTGTGAAACTTTTCTCAACTTATGAACTCTTCAACACTTTAGTCTTGAGGTTGTTGAGCTCATTTGTTGATTCATCATTTTTCTTAATGCCTTGATTTTGATTTGATTTTTTTTTCTTCTTGTTTTTTTTTGTTTTAGAATGCTTGGCTTTTGAAGATCTTGAAATTTCTTCATCACTCTTAAGAGAGTCAATGGCCTCAAACAGTGTCCATGACCTCAAAAAGGGTTTTAGGGGTTTTGTAATTTTTCACCACTCCTAAGTGAGCCAATGGCCTCAAATAGGGTCCATGAGCTCAAAGAGAGTTTTTATGGTTTTTAGAATTTTTCATCACTCCTAATAGAGTCAATGAGCTTAAATAGGGTCCATGAGCTCAAAAAGAGTTTTATGGGTTTTGGAATTTTTCATCACTCGAAAGAGAGCTCAAAGAGAGTTTTAAGGGTTTTGGAATTTTTCATCACTCCTAAGAGAGTCAATGACCTCAAACAGGGTCCATCAGCTCAAAAAAAGTTTTAAGGGTTTTTGAAATTTTTCATCACTCCTAAGAGAGTCAATGGCATCAAACATGGTCCATCAGCTCGAAAAGAGTTTTATGGATTTTGGAATTTTTCGTCACTCGAAAGAGAGTTAATGGCCTCAAACAGGGTCCATCAGCTCAAAGAGATTTGTTATCACTCGAAAGAGAGTTAATGGCCTCAAACCGGGTCCAAGAGCTCAAAGAGAGTTTTAAAAGGATCTTCAATAGCCCATCCGCTTCCTTGACTGTTAAGAGGCAATGAAGAGGCCCTCTAAAAGAGAGCAATCGACATGCATTAGACATCACGGTAAGCTTAAGGGGTCTTGTGAAATTACCAAAATACCCCTCATCTTCGCTAAAAATCCTTTTTTTCTTCTTTTCTTTTTTTTTCTCTTTTTTTTTTTGCATTTAGATCCTCTAACTATTCATTTTTTTTTTCACATTTTATCAAATTTTGCAAATAAACCCCCAAACTTTCACATTTTCATATTTTTTTCATATTTATTATTTTTTTGCAGATAAACCCTCGAGCTTTCGTATTTTCACACATTTTCACATTTTTTGCATATATGTCTTTAATTATTTCATCATTTTTTTTCCATTGATTTTGCATAAAAGCCCAACTTTCTACAAATGTATTTTTTTACCACGACAGAGCCCTCTTTTTTTTTCTTCTCTTTTTTTTCAAATAACGAACAATTACATTTGTAAGCATGTTTGAAATCAGCATGTTAAAAGTTCAATAAAACTAACTAGAGGAAAATCTACAAGCCAAGGCATGAGATGGAGATTTTGATTGAGAAAACATGCCACCATGGATACATAAAAGCATGTTGCCACATATACAATTCATTGCTCACTTAATCAAGGAGTGCATGGTTAGTAAAAGCAATCCAAGTTACGGATCCTACCATGACATGGATTGACATGGGAGTGAATGAAGATTTTTTGTTTTGTAAAATAAAATCCAAACATTTTTTCTTTATAGCATAGATGCAACCAGAACATGTATAAGCATATATATTTTGGATAGAACTCTATAAGAGCATCTACCTCTTTCAAGCTATAAGCACTTGACGAGCTTCTCAAGCATGCCTTGAGATTTGTGCTAGAGTTATGACGGCGGCAGAAGCCATATACATCGTCACCACCACCACTAAGCTGTCCTCTGTCTTCATGGTAGTGTTTGGAGAAAGAAAGAGAGAGTGGGAGAGGAACTAATAGAGCCGAAGGACCATTGTTAGACTCCGACGATGTTTGGATTCTCAAGTTCCTCTTCACAAGAATCAGTCATTGATCTCCTCAACTCCTTGGAATGAAAATCGAAACCTGGAATCGGAGAAAAGAGATAAAGACGAGGAGGAGCAAGGTCTCTTACGCCGCCACGGGCATCACCACGTTAATTCTTTTCGTCTTCTTCTCTTTTTTTCTTTCCTTCTCTCTTCCTTCTCAATCTCTCATTCTTCTCCTTTTTTCTTTTCTGTCTCTCCTTTTTTTTTTCTCCACGTTTTTTTCTTTTTCTCTTCTTTTCTGCACAAATCTTCAACTTCCCCCCTAAAATCCTCAACCTCCGAGAGATTTTTTTTTATCCCCTTTTTTTAAAATTTCAAATTTTTATTTCAAAAATCCCTTCTTATCCATTTCTTTTTTTATTTCTTTTTATTCTCACTCATTTTTTTAAAAAAATTTTTGATTTTTTTAATTTATTTTTATTATTATTATTTTTTTCACGTGACAATTTGTGGCGCAGGGTCATTTTTAGCCCTCATGTATCTTTTTTTATTTGATCTAATTTTTTTCTATTTCTTCTAAGTCTATATAAACAATATGTACAACAAAGAGAAGAAAAGATGGAAACCTTCTTCTTCTTTTTTTTCTTCTGGTCTTCCTCCCCAAATTTTGTTCTCTCTCACTGGTCCTCCAAATTTCCTCCTTCCTCCTCTTTTTGAAACCTTTCAACATCATCATGATTGATCATGGGTTGTGCTGATTGTGGATGTGGTTATATTGATCGTGGGGATGGTTTTGTTGATGGTGGGTTACGTCATGTGGATTGCATTAGTCATAATGTTATGAATATTAAGTAATATTGAATGAGTCCAATGAACCTTTTCATAGTAATGTTGAGCTCAATTGCCACATGTCCCAACTCAAAAAATAATTAAATGATTCATGAAAACATGCATGTTTATTTGTAAAAATAGGGCACTTGGAGGATTAGGCTCATACGTGTCTTATCTTCAATTAGTTCATACATAAATTCCTTATCAGTGTTGTAACTGCAACTATATATATAGATAGCTAGTGCAATGGGGTGGACGACCCATATATATTACCGTATTTAACTGGTTACGTGGTTGCTCCATTGACCCTTGTTCTTCAAGTCAGGATTGCCACATTCAAGTGGAGGTTGATCGTGGGCGGTTGATTATGGGGTGACCACGACGAACACCATTTATATATATGTATATATATATATATATATATATATTATTTTCTATTATATATATATAATTTATTATTATTATTATTTTAATTATTATATTTTTTTTATTTAATTTTATTATTTTTAGTGGAAATTGCCAAAAAAACCCTTTAAGTTTGTAAAATTGCCAAAAACACGTTAGTTTTCTGATCCCCAAAAACTCCCTCCTTTTTAAAAGTCTATGTTTTTCAAACCCCCAAACCCCATAGCGGATGTGAGCCGAGTGAGTTTCAAATTTTTTTGGACGAAAATGCCCTTGCATGGGGAGTCGTGGGCTAGCCCATCTCGGCGATTTGAGAGGAAGTGGGCGGTTTTCCGTGAGGGTAACCCCGGAGGCAATTTATTGGAGCCGTTTAATTGCTTTTTCTCAACTCACGTCTTGACTTTTCCATTTCGAGTCGTCTCCGAAGTTGTCTCTACTGCGAAGCCTCCTGTAATTAGCATTTCATCGACTTTTCCCTTTCCACCCGGTATCTCGAAGGAGAAGTCCCACGTGACTAGTTGGCATTTCATCGATTCTGATCTAAGGTATTGAGTATGGTTTTTATGTTAAGCTGCATTACATAAAGAAAGATTTTTTTCGGTTTTGTTTTGTGCTCCTGTTTTTGTTGGAAGATATTGAAGTCTGCGGGGGATTTCTCTACTGGGGTTTTGTTAGTCTGCAAGGAGATTTCTCGGCTAGGGTTTTGTTTTGTTTTGCATTTTCAGTATGTATACACTATCGAAATAGTTTTTTTCGATTGTTATGATTTGTGTAATATTTATAATGTACATTTCCGTTTCGTTTGATATGGTTTGCGAGTTTTACTAAATGAGGGTTGACGTTTAAGAAATGAGATGTTACTGAGTTTAACATTTTGTTGTCTCTGTTTAACAAAATGGGTCTCTGTTTAACATTTTTATATCTCGTTTAATAGCGAGAGTTCTACCGTTTAAAAACCTTATATTTCAGCTTAAACTTTTTGTCAATCTGCGAGGCTTGTGATTATGGCGGTCAACCTAGTTAATGGGCGTTGCTATTTGACACCGGTTGTGGAGACCTTAGGCGAATTGAAAGTTAACACGACCCCTCGACCTCTGGGAGATTATTCGAAGGACACCGTTTGCGGCGTTCATTTGAAAGTGGAAGCCATATACCAAGAGAGGGCCCTTCTTGATTCTCTTTTTGCAAAGATGCGATGGTCGCACCAATAAATTCGGGATCGGGGAAAGCCCTGCTGAGTTTCGAGACCTCAAGATGTGGCCCTCGTTCTTGGTCTGCGTTGCGATGGCGGCAGCGATGGTCTTCGGAAGAAGAAAACCGGTCGGTCGAAGGGCGGTATCTATCAAAGACCTCACGAGAGCACGGAGACTCCATCGAGAGCACTCGGTGCGACTTGTTCGACGGAGGGAGAAGAAGATAATTTTTGTCAAACTCCGATGGTGTACCTCGTGGGGACGATCCTCTTCCCAAATACATCATGCTCGGTTCCGAGCCCGGATCGTTGATTACGTCGATGATCTACCGACCGTGGGGCGTCACGCGTGGGCGCAGGCGACGCATGAGTGGCTTATGGAGGATATTCCACTAGCGCCGCCCGAGTGCAGAGATAGATGCGCCGGGAAGAAGACCAACCACGGGGTACATTAAGGGTTGCTCGGTCGCGCTTAACGTCACGGTTTTCTACGAGTGGCCGGAGCGGGAAAGAAAGTCCATTTCAGCAAGATCCCAAGGATGCTTTGTGCTACGGTGAAAGTACTACGGAAGCAAGCGACGGTAGAAATGAGCTTGTCGTCGCTCGATGGAAAAGAGGTAATAAATCATGGACGATGTTTAACATAAGTCTTTAATGTTTAAACATTTTATTTAGCGTTTAACTTTAGTATTTACCGTTTAACTCTTATTACATACTTGGTTTAAATATTTTTGTTCTCCGTTTAATTATATTCTATAACGTTTAAATATATAAACACTCCGTGAAACTTGCGAAAAAAGAGGAGAAAGCAATCTGCCTCTGTCTCCACTGCCGTGAGGATGAAACAATAGCAACACCATCGCGGTGATCTTCATTCTTGAGTCATCGCTCGATTGATGACATGGCCATGACGGTGGAGGACATCGTAGATGATGTGGTCGTTGCCGCGGTTGAGAAGGTCGTTAACTCTCTTCTCGATGAAATCGTCGACACGGTGGAGCCAGTGCCGAGATGCGGCGTCAAAGATGGACACAATCCACGAAGATCAAGAACAAGTTAAGGGTGTGTCTCCCAGTGATCTCTGTTATCGTGGCCACGGTTGAGAAGATCGTCGAATCCGTTCTGCGTGGCCGTGGCCGTGGCCGAGCGATCGCATGACCAGCGGGGACACAATCCCGCCACGACATGAGTCTACGTGTAAAGCGTCAAGCTTTTTTATGTTTAAGCAGATACATATAGTGTTTAAAAAAACGGTTAACTGTTTAACTAAAGTTTATATCATGTAAATAATATGTTATTGTTTAAATTGAATGCTTTCACTGACATCGTGTTGAAGATGGGTACCTCACTGGATCACTTTGTTTAAACATCTTTCACGTATTTTTCTTAAACACCGTTGTCGTTGTTTAAAAGAGTAACTTGAGTAGTGTTCAACTTTTTCTATTGTTTACACCGTTGTCATTGTTTAAAGAGTAACTTTTTTCTTAAACACCGTTGTCATTGTTTAAACATATTTACGTATTTTTCTATTGTTTTACTAATGAGCGTTCTTTTGTTTCCCACATTGTTTGTTTTTACTAGGTCTATGTTTAAATTTCGAAGTTCAGCGATCGAAATAAGCTTGTTTCGTTTTATTTATAAAAGATTTACAACATTTACAACGTCCGCTCGGACTTTGGACACTCACGACTCGACCCTCGTATAGCGAAACAAGTGTGCATGACATTCGAATGCTCACGACGGTTGCATAACATACGCATCAACTTGAACTGCCTGACGTCTGACATTAAAAAAAGGGTTAAACAACACACGTTCATGAAAAGCGACTATTAATCGATGTGTCAGTGGTCGGGACTTAAAGCGAAGATCCTAATAGTTAAACACGAGCGTAATAGTTGTACTGCTGGCGTCATTTTTCTTAAGCGGTAGAGAGAAAGTCTCGAGTGGTAAATGTCGACCCCGTCTTAAAGGATGTTTCATGATCTCCCTCCTCTAGAGAATCCTCACGCGATCACGCTGATACGTGAAAACTTTCTTTTTCTTACCCAGTCGAAATGCTCTCTTAATTGCTTTCCGTCGTCCAGCATTTGGAGAATCCTCTGCGTTCGAGGCGATTATGGCGACATTTCGCCTTAGCGAAAAAAAGATAGTTTAACTAGTTCGGTGATTACGGCTAATTGATTCTCAAGATAAGGAAGAAGGCTCACGAAACATCCTTTCATATAAGTGGTTGTCCGTGGGAAGAGGAGGAAGAGGAGGAGGAGGAGGATGATGAGGGCGGCGAGGGTGGTTAGTCCGTGGGGAGGGTTCTTCCCGGTTATTTATGGTGTGAAGTCCACAAAGCGGTGACTCTTCGTATCCAGAAAAAGTTAAGCACGCGATGGTCGAGCGTTGGTGATGAGAGCGAGCGGGTGTTCGGGAATTTATGTTACTGAGTGCGTAGAAATTAATCTGCGTCATTAATTCTTATCTTGCGGGATACTCATAACCTCTGCCACTCTCGACGTGCCACGTGCCAACAATTCGGATCAAACAAAAAGATCACCGTTTTCTGTGAGACTTTGAGAATTTGACGTTAATATGAATCGTTATACATGTAAAGATAATGTTAAGCGGAGATGGGAAGTATTAAAGCGGATATGACAATTATTAAACATATTAGTAAAATATTTAAAAGCGGATAATAGCAAATAGTTAAACATTATTTAAAATATACAAATAGATAACCATAAGCGAGGAAGAACATTACAACGAAATGAACTGCAGTCAGTAATTCTTTCGTTCTTCTCGTCGTAATACAACTTTACAACCATAAAGCGAGGAAGGCGACAATGGCACGTACTGCTCGCCTCGACGATAAAATCGACTACATCTCGTTTGAAGATGAAGTGCACTGACCAATCCGATGGAAATCAATTTCATTTTACGTTCGAGAAAGCCGATTTATATATTTCGGGTATGATAATGAGGAGAACAACAAGATGTAATGCAACTCCTTGGCATTGTTTATCAGAAACCAAGCAAAAAGCCCTTCAAAAGGTTGAACATGATGTGATTTGGCGCTTTCCTTTTCACCATTTTCGAGGCCAAAAATGGGATTTCGCAACATGGGACCCATTTGAAGTGAGCGGTAGGGGGTAAAAGGGAAGTTAAACACTAACGGAAGTCGTCCAGGGGTGTGTAAAAAGTAGGGAGGGGTTTTTGGGAAATTTTTGAAAATTACGAGGGGTGAGCAAGTAATTTTTCCCTTATTTTTATTATAATTATTATTTTATCTTATTTTGATTTGATTTGATTTATTTATTTATTTATTTTATCTTATTATATATATATATATTATCTGATTTGATTTTTTTTATTTTTTTATTTAATTTGGTATTATTACCTTATTTGATTTCTTTTCTTTTTATTATTATTTTTTATTTTATATTATTATTATATTTTATCAGATTTGATTTTTTTTATGTGATTTGATTTTTTAATTTTAATTTATTATATTTATTATTATTATTTTATATATATATATATATATATATATATATATATATATATATATATATATTTGCCTTGTGATTTGTATCCATGGCTAATTTTGAGATGTGAATTTTTTAAATCTCATCAAGATTTGTGCTCTTGGTTGATCGAATATTTTAAATTGTCTCGAGATTTGTGCTCTCGGTTGATCTTGAGATTTGGATATTTTAGATCACCTCGAGATCTGTGCTCTTAGATAATCTTGGAATATAGCCAAATATTGTCGAATTTATTTATCTTAACAATATATAATCTTAATTCCATTAGGATTTAGTTGCATATGATTAAAATACAAACATATTTTAAAATCCTTATTTTGATTTAAATAAGGACATGTATTTGATATATGTATATCTTTTATTTAATTAAATAATTAATTAATTGAATTTTTTTTAATATATAAACAATGCGAACTTTGACTTTTATCTGCTTTTAATAAAGACTATAAAATAATATATTATGGTCAGCTAAGCAATAAGCATACACTACACCAAAAGAGGGCTTTTCTTTTTTGCATAAAACAGCTAAAACAGCTAGAAAAAAACAACACTAAGAGCCGTGCCAAAAAACAAACAACTAAAACTTGAAATCTCTGGCGAAAGCAACCTCCACTAGCCAGTTGGCCAGGTACAATCCTCTGTGGAAGAGGGAAACAAAAGGATTTTTTAGCGCGAACTTGGCGATGCCACACTATTGAGGTTCCTAAGGATGTATTCCAGTCGCGTAGCATCACACTGATTGAGTCATCTATGCACACGCTTCAAATTTTCTTTGAGTGGCCAAGCGACAGTCAAGTTTTCTTTGTATATCAAGTCCACTAGGCTCATGCAATTTGTGTAGATATGTTGCGGGTACAAACTTCATTCTACGCATCTCCTCAAAGCCTCTTCCACCAAAAGAGGGCATTTGAGGCGGTTTTCAAGCCCTATAGAGGTGGTTTTAACTACTTCTATAGCCATAGTATTGGAACCCGCCTCTAAAGTACCTTGTATTAAACCAGCTCTACACTTTAGAGTCGGTTTGTACCAACCGTTGGGGTAAGTTTTATATATTGAAATGGTTTTAATAAGCGTAGAGGCAGTTATCTATAGCTAACAATTTCTTATCTCTTAATAATTTCTAATTTCCTTTCCAATAGATTTAGAGGTGGTTATACCCACTTCTATAGCTAATAATTTCTTATCTCTTATCTATAGCTAATAATTTCTAATAGTTTTAGAGGTGGTTATAACCGCCTCTAAAATTATTATTTTTCTAACATGTTCATATTTTTAGAGCAGGTTATAACCACCCTAAATTTGTTCAATTGAATTGAATTAAATTTATTTTTTCTACTAATAATAAATAAATTTATTTAACCTATAAATCAAAAACATAAATCTTTCAATACATTCACAAGTTTTCTAAATTTAATTTCATTGACTTTTATTGACAAGTAATGAGCTCAAACGCAATGTATTTTGATTAATAATAAAATGTAAAGAGTTTTACACTATTTGTCTATTTATATTATGAAATATTTTATTTGTTTAATTACACAAAGTAAAAAGCTTTGTTTATCCTCTTAATCTTCAACCCTCTTGATCTTTAACCATGAATTCTCTTATATAAGTAAACAAACATTATCAAATAAAGAGCTATAATTGTAATTAAAATTAAATAAATAACTATTAAATGCTTAATTACAAAATATATACCATGCGTAATTTGAAATATTTTTTAATCTAAAAGTGGGGAATATGGAATAAAGAATATGCTCATGAATGTTTCAAGCAAAGGAAGATGACCATTCATACCAAATAATATGACATGAAAATTGAAAGCTCAATCCTTACTCTCAATAATATATCTCAGGCAGTGACAAAGAAGATTATTCGACAAGAGAAACCAAAATTCAAACATAATGGAGTAAAAGCCTTCAGAATTGAAAGATTTAAAAAGAAAGTGGAACTTATTCTTGGCAGATATTGGATCCAAACTTCAAAGAATCAAGTTGAGATGATGTTACATTATGACAGAATATCTACGCCAAGAAATATAAGAGATGAGATATAAAGGAAATGACATAATAAAGTGAAAATTATTCTTGCCAAATAATGGATCCAAACTTCAACGAATCAAGTTGAGAAGATGCTATATTATGACCGAATGTCTACGCCAAGGCATATTATTTGACTTATTGATCTATTAACATTCAATAGTAAAAATTCTATACATCAGATCCGATTTCAATTTAAACTCATCCTCAGCCAAAATTCTAACCAAAAGTAAACAATAAACATGATAGGACAGAACAAAATTAATCACTCAAATGGCATTGCACAGATAGATATATTCTGAAGTGCAAAAATAAGTCTTAAGACAATAACCCATGTCAACTCATTCATAACAAAAAAGAGAGATTCTTAAGTGCCAAAATGAGAACATTCTTTTATCAAGAAACCTATTTTTCATATGGAATTTATACTAGATACATTAGAAAAAAAAAAAATCATCAATTTCCCCCAAGAATTCTTTGAACAACGGAAAGAAAATGAGACATCAACCAATTTCTACATGGCTGGAGTATGGAACCAAAGTTAAAAACTAAACATAGTGTTCATCAAACAATAGTAGTTCACATTAAGGTCTAAGCGGCACATAAAGCAGAAGGGCACGCATTACCTCTATAAGTGCCATCAAGCTCATTTCATAAACAACCCAACGAAAAATAATTGTACTAATTAATTCCTCCAACTAGTGTACAGTATTAAGAAAAGACCCCATTAGATATAAACATTGCAATATGTAAAAATGTTATTGCAAGTAAACCTTAAAGTGTAATTTTGAGATAAGAATAACTAAGTCATTTTATCACATGAATCAACCACAATGTATTGTGTGATTAGCACTATTGCTAAGCATAAGCTGCAAAATAAAAAGATATTTTTATGAATGCTAAATAACAGACTTATGTATCATTCACAAGTAGGTTATATAAATTGCACATCACCACATCCTAACAATAATTTAAACCACAAAATAGCAACTGACCTTAGTCCTAGATGCGTACTGGAGTTGTCTTGATAGATTATCATTTAAGCATAAGCCAATTTCCTACAGAAAATTAGATATAATGTGAAAGCACAAAAAAAGAAAAAAAATCACAGGACCTCATAAACATTAAAATACTATTCACAAGACCTATCAAATATTACCTTAATTAGATATAATGTTGATCTTTCTTCACTTAACCTATCAAATACCATTCACAAGACCTCATAAACCATTCAAGAATTTAAGCCAAAAGAAATTGCAGTTGATGTTAACAGCTAAAAGGATGAAAATTCAACAAAAAAAAACTAATCAGAGTAAAGAAAATAACTCCCTCTAACAAGAAATGGTATAGGAATAAACAAAGAGCATTACTTGCTTACAATAAACATAAAATTAGGTCTCACAATATAATAACTCCCTCTAACATAATGAATCATTAAGATGATAGAACAAAAGTCAGTCCTTCCGCTTTTGTCTTTCTTAAATAACTCATGCACTGCTTCCAAGAGTTACTGAAAGAAAAATTAAATAATATAACATTATCAAAGGGGCAAAAAATTAAATGAATTCAGGCCTAGAGAAACAGTTATGGTCTCAAAAAGTTCAACTGATACTTCTAACAAATAGGTTTAATCCACATAGTTTAAGACCATGATTTACAATGATTCAAGAAACTCATAATAATCACAAAGAGTTTCTCAAAGTAGGCAGGAGTACTGAACACACACACACACAGGCATTTGGGAAACAACGCCTAATACTTCAGCACAACAAATTAGACCTATACATTTGCATGTTAGCATTCACATAAATAGTGTTAATAAATAGAGCCAATGTAACAAAGACAATACATTGAACCACTGAATCCTGAACATTTGGAATGCAATTCTTAACTATAGGCAAACAACCATCATTATTGACCACCACCTCACTGCATTGTTTGTCATGAGAATTGGAAGAAGGAACTAACGATCCCAATAAAACACATGAAGAGGATAACATGCTAGCATAATGATAGCTAGACTAAAGCTTGTATCCATCATCTTGTTAATAACATTAACCTACCTAGAAACAAAGATATCAAAGCAGATTATAGATAGAGATTTGATAAATAGCTTGCATCACAATTAATGTTCCAATATCTGAAGATCAACTTATGAATATAATAAAATTATAAGAGAGATTGCAATGTACCAAGTTAGAAAGACTTGCACTGGATTGTGGTTAACATTTACAAAGATTGAATAGAATATGTGCTGCAACCTGCCTAATGGGAAAAAAACATCACAAAACATTAATCACACGTACCCTAGGATCCGATCAACACTGAATAAGAAACACAACCAAAAGATCATAACATGAAGATAAACTTACCTCTGCATCAATTTTCTTTCTCATGAGATCAAGCAAAACTTCCTATGTAAAGATAGGTAAACAGGGGAAAAATACGACCAAGCCTTTACCACTTCCATCCTCAACTTCCAAGAGACAAAAAAATAACTTAAGTATTACTGCTTCAAGCAGCCAAAGCATCTGCATCTTTAGAATCATCACTCACATCTAACTCCTTATCAATAATCTATGCACTAGGTTCACTCACGGAATAATGATTTCCAGGTGAAGGCGAAGAATATAGAGATAAATCTGTCAAATCAATCCTAGAAAGGTCTAGAAACAGTTAAGCTAGAGTCAACAATAGCTTCTCAAATGTTTGAATAATTCCTCCAAGTAGTTTATATTCTTATCTTGACAATGTGTAAAAAGCAGACTGGATAGAAAGCCTTGAAGGGACAACAAAGATAATCCAAAGTAATCAGCAAAAACAGGGGCAAAGGAAGTTAAAACCAATATGGGTGCCCCAATCCATTTGCTGTCATGTAATAGAAAAACCCCATAAATCAATAAATTGATGTTGTAGCTCAACCAGAAAAATTAGAAAATATTACTCTCAGGATGATGGCACATCTTAAATACTAGCAAGGCATAAGGTTTACGTTAAGCTAACCTTCTCTAAAGTTCGTTTTTGCTTATCGAATTTCATTATTTTGAAAACATTGACCAAAGTGATATGGAGAAACAAGTTTTGTGACTTGTGTCTAACATATCATGCACATAGGCAATTTAACTCAAAGTAGTTCTTTTCTTTCTTTTTTATATGATCTAAAATGTAAAACAAGTCTTAGTTGGTTAAGTCCTTTTCTTATAATTTTTAATTAATAAGATTTTTTATGAGTAATCAACAATGACTTGCCATCTGCATGTCAACTGAAAGACAAGCAAGTACTTATACAATACTTCATGTAACTAGTTAATAGGTATTCATTCTTCTCATAGTATGAACAATTTGCTAGCATTTGTCGATGTGCTAAACTAAATACATTTTGGAAACAAAGTTTTAAGAGCCAAGCATATAGCTACCAGACCTACAAGCAATGAAGACCATTATACAAGGGATAATAAAAAAAGAAAAAGAAAAAAAGTAACCTCAAACAAGCATGACTTGTAGACAAGCATGCAATGAAAGATCTAAGCACCATAGAACTCATAACATCGATTTGAAATATTATGTTTACTACTCACAATAAAATCAACTAGCCCAAGTGATACTCATATTTATCATTTGCTACTCCCAATGGTTAAGGAATGCAATTTGGTACCAAGTGGTTAAAGAATACAATTTGATATAAGGACTAATAGAACAGCCATTGGAAGAGGCATTGGGGCACAGCTATTTTTTGATATCATGCATGATATGACCCCAATAGGAGTTAAACAAGCTGGGAAGAATGTGAAACAATCAACAAATAAAACATCAAATATATTTAATGACAAAATAAAAAATTATTCTATGAGCATTAGAAATGGCAAGCACATCTTCTGAATGTCCCAACAAGAAGTTATAAGTTCCAAAATTTAAACAAATAAGAGCTGAGAAGGATGTGAAACTATCAACAAATGAAACATTACCTTGTTAGCATAAAACCTAACATAAATCAAAATCTAATACACCTCTGCATCTTCATCAAATAAAAATATAAATAAAAACATTCAGAAAATCATAAAACCTAAGAACAAGAAGATTAACAAAAAAAAATTTCAAAACCACATTCAACAACAAAATCAAAACCAGGCTAAAATTAGGGACAAAATCAAAGAAACAGAGAAAGAGATGAACCTGGATGGTCTTTCTAGGATGAACCAGCATGGCTTTAGCTGGATTCCAGCCATCGTCAATGACACATCGAAACCCCGAACAAATTTGGGGCCTGATGTTGCCAGAGCCTTTGAGAACACTAACACGTTATAGTGTAAGACCTTCAATAGCTACAACACAAAGAAGAAAATCAGCACAGATCTATTGAAATTAGAACCCTAAATCAAAACCATCATCGGTTTTCATAGAACCTAGTAGTAAGAGTCGATGAACTTGAGATGAACATTGATGTGCTTGGTAGAGACCTCAATGATCTCAAAGTGGAAATGGAGATGAAGATGGCGTACATGGTGACAAGCTTGGCAGAAACCTCAGTGATCCTCAAAGTGGACACCGAGATGAAAGTGGCGTCAATGGTGAAGCAAAGACCTCAATGTTCTCGTTTGTGCTGCTCCATTTCATCAATGGCGGAATCTGAGAGCATTTTGGACACCATCTTCTAAGACTATAGAGATGCTGGAGAAATCCTAGATGATTATGGTGATGATGGTGATGTTTAAAAATACAATCACACACACACACACTCTCTCTCTCTCTCTCTCTCTCATTGCGTTACACTTTTATTGGAGAAGATGTTCTTGAGCTCGTCAGCGTCGGTGAAGATCTTTATGGTGAGATTGTAGATGTGGGTGGGATGGGAGTAGTGGGGTTGATTGGAAGCCCAGGTGAAGAATTTGAAGGCGAGTTTAGCGGATCAGGATTTGATAGTGATGGTCATGGAGGAGTGGATGCAGTGGAGGACGATGTGGATGAGGGTGGTGGTGAGATTTGGCCAGAGATTGTTGAGGGCGGTGCGGGCTTTGAAGCTGAGACCATCACGTTGAGGATGGAAAAGATTTAGTCGGCATCAGAGAGGAGGGACCGACGGTGATGGGAGGAGGGGTGGGGATCATCTTTGTCTTCATCGGAGAGGGATGAGGGGCGGTGGCCGGAGAAGGAGAGGAAGCGGCGTCGGGGAGGTGTGAGGATGGATTAAAGAGAGAAGCAGAGAAGAAGCATGGATTTGGTTCAGGTGGGTTTTTGGGGAATTTTGGTTTGTAGGATTTGGATTTGGGTTTGAAGAGGGTTGACCCTTTTGATTTATTTTATTTTATTTTTTTGTTTTTTTTAAGCACTCCTTTGTTGATGTTTACAATTTGAAAAAAATATGTACAAAATTCTAAGGACGTTTGGTTGGATGTAGTTGAAAATACAGTGGATTTGTATTTACAAATCCTTATATTTGAAAATTCAGGAAAGGCAAATCCAGTATTTGCTTGAATGTATTTGTAATGTTGGATCACAGAATTTTGTGTTTGGTTGGAAAGATTTGTAAATTTGGATTTATATATTATATTATTAATATTAATTATATATTATATTACCAATATTAATTATATATTATATCAATTAATATAATATAATATAAATATAATATATCAATTATATAATATATTTATTATTTATTAAAATCCCAAGAATCACTCACGTCCAAGTCATGTGAGGGATTCACTGGATGGGATTTTGGAATTCAGTCATTTTGGCCGAATTCCATAATCCCATGACTTTGGGATTTGAAAATACAAAGGACATTCATATCCTTTGAAACAAACACAGGATTTCTCAAATCCAAGGAGTTTCAAATCCAGTCAAACAAACACCCCTATATGAGCAATGATGGATGTAACAATGGGTTTAGGTCCATTTTCATTTTTTTTAGCAAAATTATGATTATAGATTTTTAACGCTACTCCTCTGATGGCGTTGCCTCACAATTGTCCTCCCATGGCGGCGATGGTATTGATAAGAATGTCTCAGGGGTTGGAATCTGAGGGCGAACAAGAAGAAGAACAAGAAGTGAAGGAATCGTGGTTCGGCACTTTAACATCTCCGACATCGATCGGTATTTTTGTTTTAAATGTTTGGTTATTTTTCAACTTTTTATTTTTTGTTCTTATGATTGGAAAACCTAGGTTTTTTTATTAACAAACATTTATCTTGTTTTTCATGAGAAATGAGAAGAAATTTGTGTGAGTGAGTGGAGATGGACATTACTTAGTCTAAAAAATTACTAATACCATTAGTTAATAGTTATTTGTGAGTGAGTGGAGAGTTTGTTTGCAAGGGAGTGTTTTTTTTATTAATTAAAAATTAGAGGGTGTTCTCTAAACTCCCTCTATAGATTTATAAAGAAAATTAAATGCACAGTTGTGGAAGCGGTTTTTAAAAAACCCATCTACTAATGTGCCTCTAAAAATAAAAATTGGTGTAGTGATTGGGTTTATAAGTCCAGCGGCCCATGGACTTAATCAACACATTAGTAGTCTACAAGAGAACATGATACAATGAGTTACGTTTTTAAAATAATATCTAAATTTGATAATTTATTGATTTAATTAAAAAATATTACGTAAAAAACCTTTTTAAGTTATGTTTAGGTTTTTTTGGATTTTTTAACGCCGATGCTGGGGTTAGAATTTTAGTTTTTTTTAATAAGGGAATTATAAACCAATGCCGGAATTAGAATTTAAGTTTTTTTTTTAATAAGAGAATTTCAAACCCCAATGCCGGGGTTAGAATTTTAGGTTTTTTTGTAATAAGGGAATTCTAACGCCGATGCCGGGGTAAGAATTCAGGGTTTTTTTTTAATAAAGCAATGCTAACCCCGATGCTGGGGTTAGAATTTTAGATTTGTTTTTAATAATAATAATTGTAATAAAAGTAAAAATAGTAATAATTATTATAATTATATTAATAATTATTATTATAATCATAATACATTAAGTTATTATTATTATTATCATTAGTGTTTTCATTGTCATTATTAATAGAAATGTATAATAGTAACTCAATGAAAACAAAATGAATGCCCATTTTAGTAATTTGCCACCTATAAAAACCCTTTTAGAAATCCAAATCCAAACAACTTCACACATATAAAAGTATTTCTCCATTAACTTATCTAAACATAAAATACTGAAAAGCACTTAACTTACTCTAAAAAGCACTTTTAAAAAAAGTGATTCTACTAATTTATGGCTCACTTGTTGTTTTTATTTTATTCTTTTCTTGTAGAAAGTTTTTTCTATAGCTCTAAACCCAATGGGGGAAAAATCTGAATTCAGAATTGTTACATGCTAACTAAACGTATTATATAGGCACAATTCAACCCAAAACCTTAAACTTATAGAATAAGAAACCAAGGCTTATATATTCAAATCCATATTTGTCCAATTGTGGGACTATTAGTTACACATAATGCACATCTTTTTGATAAGTGTTAGCCTATTTGAACAAGCCACATTGTCAAAAAACTAAACAAGCAAAGTTATTTTATAATGTTAGATGCAAATCAAACATATTATCTAGCCATATTCAACCCAAAAGCTTAAGTTTATAGAATGAGAAACCTAGCTTATATATATGTAGATCTAAATTTTTTAAATTAACTGATGTGGACTATTAGTTACTTTAATAGGAATAATATTCATTTAGTATATGTAAGTGCTAGAATTTACAGGTGCGCATTAAATTTAAAACAAGATAGCTAGCATCTCCCATGGCAGTCAAGCAATAGGCCTTTTGGCTACCAACTGTTTAGGTATTAAATTGTTAGTGTGCTATCCTAGCAAAGGACAAACCACCAACTAATATTGCATTATTTTTCATACTACACTTCTTGAAGGAAACTGTCCATGTGCTTTAATACAGTCTCAAGGTTCTTTTATGTTTATATAATGACTAGGAGATCAAAGTTAATTTGGGGCAACTCCCTGAAGAGATCCATGCCTTCAATTGGTGTGTTATTGAAAACTTGTATTATTTTCTATTGACACTGGTATTTTTTTTTAATTGTCTTGGTAGCATTAAATAGATGATTTGCTTTTGATCATTTTCCTTGTTTCTTAATTAAAGTGTTTAGGGTTAGATTGAACATATCTTGTATTTGCTTGCAGATTAAGTTGTCTTTATGCTAGTCTAGTTGTATTTTTCACCTCAGAATTCGCATAGATAACCTTACCCATTATCCCTTCATCAATAGTGGCATGCTAAAGGTATTTGTACTCCTTATACATTCAATTCGGATGCATGCTAATCAAGGTGTACATGCAATTAATTTCTGCTAGGTTATCTTTCATATTTATGTGAGAAAATGTCAAATTTTTTGTTTTTGTATGTGCTAAAATTCTGTTATCAAGTTTACATGATTTGAAAGCATTACTTTCTCATTCAAGATTCATAACATTATAAGTTAGTGAAATAAAATTCCTTTTTTGACCCATTTAGTTTAATAATATCAATATGTTCAACCTTTGAATTGTATGCTTTATAAATTGTAATTTTCTCATAAAGAGTAGGTGAGTGGTTGTCCAAACAGAGGATTTCTCTTTTACTAGGGGCACGCTACACTTTTTAAGTCTTCTTGGAGTTCTTACAGAAATTTACAGATTATTAGCACCTGTTTGACTTTTGTTTTTTCAATAAAATTCGCATTGTTTAACACAACCATTGGGTATGGCTATTAGAATGTATGTCCTTTGCATCTTCTATTTGTAAATCATATTCACCTCAGAAGGCATATTATTAACACACATTTTCCTTTACTTGATTTTTGTGGATTATCATGTTCTTCGATGTTGATTTCGTTAAGAATATTTGAATCATATTTCATGTCTTGTTGGCACTTCTATTCGTATGCCGGGATGGAAAACATTTTTTGAAGAACCAATAATGTAAATAGCATTTGTTCTGTTAGGAAAGAATCTTGAACAAACACTACAAGAAAACAGGGGCATCAGGGATGGAAATTTCCATCACTGAAAGATCAAATTCCATGGGTGATGACTTTCACCGACGAAAATTTCCGTTGGAAATGTCCATTGATAATAATGAAGTGGATAATACTATTCCGTTGGTAAAAATAATTCCGTTCGTGATGTTGAAGTATTAATGACAAAATATTCCTTCACTAAAAGTGCTTTTCACCCACGGAATTCCTTCACTGAAAGTGTTTATCACCAATGGAATTTCTTCACTGATTGTTGTCATCAACAACAGAATTCCCACACTAAAAGTGTTTATCGCCCACAGAAATCCGTCATTGATTGTTATCAATACCAACGGAATTATGTTATTGAAAGTGTTTATCACCCGCGGAATTCCGTCACTGATTGTTTTCATCACAAACAGAATTCCATGACGGAAAATGTTTATCACCAATGGAATTCCATCACTAAAGGTATTAATTACCAATGGAATTCCATCACTAATTATTTTCAATATCCATAAAATTCCATCTCTAATACTATTTTTTTATTAATTCATTATTCCTGCTTTATTTCCCTATAGCATATATATATATATATATATTACAAATACTATTTCACAAACTATTTATAATGTCTAAAATTATTTATTCATTAAAAAAAAGTCCAACATTATTTAAGACAAAAACCTTTAATGTTTCATCAAATTTAAAACATCATAAGAGAAGTCATACGTAAAATTAACCATAAAACACCCAAGTTCTATAACTCATTCTCTCAAACATTCAATCTTCACCATCAGTGGTTTCATCTTCATGGTCTTCATCAT
This sequence comes from Dioscorea cayenensis subsp. rotundata, assembly GCF_009730915.1. Lineage (NCBI taxonomy): Eukaryota > Viridiplantae > Streptophyta > Magnoliopsida > Dioscoreales > Dioscoreaceae > Dioscorea > Dioscorea cayenensis. The sequence continues at coordinate 14,195,634 of NC_052485.1, read as the reverse complement.
TCATTCCAATCTGAGAAAATCTAGCATTCCTACCAAATGTTGCAGGATTTAACATCTCAGTAATACGATACAAAAATGTCTTGATTTCATTTTGAGAATCCTTCAAGCTTTGTAGTTTATTCTTCACAGTTACTATTTCTTCCCGTAGATTATCAACTTCGGTGGAAGGACGTGGAGCTTCAACTAGTGGACTACAAGCCGATGAATAGGAGCCTTCCCCAATACTAATGGGAGTAGAAATTAAATTTTTTCCATGTGACGTGGTCCCGAATCCATACACATGTGTACGCATAGTCTCCATACCTCCAATTGCATCACACCAAGCTTGTAGGTCAAATTTAGGATGAGAAGATTCATCGACACCATATTTTTGGCTCATTGAAGAAGTATAAGATTTCTACAAAAACATAAAATTCTTATAAGTGGTATGGTTAAGATAATAAAAGAATTATTAATGCATTAGAAATAAAAATTTTATATTAATAATTAGAATATAATTATGAAACCAATTTACTTACACTCACGGATTTAGACTTGTTGTCAACATAACATCACGACCCTTGTCACGGCTTGTGTGTGTGATTAAACACTTTTGCATATGTTGGCTTTCTATTTAATTGGGTTGCCTACACATAGATATAGAATAAATTACTCATGGACTTATAATTTAAAAAAAATGTAAACCTTGTGAAAAAGATATAAAATCTTCAAAACTACAATTAAAAAGTAATAAAGATCATATATACCATCCTCTCCGCATGAAGCAAAAATGGAATCGATCTACCAGTATGTTTGGCAATACTTCCATTTTTTCTGTGTGCTTATTTTAACAGATTCCGGTGAGGTTCTCAAGGGAGATTCAACATACATCGATAGTGAAGGGTGTGCGAAGAGATTCGGTGCCATCTTAACGATCTTGGGATCCTCTCAACCTCAACCATCGGAGACGGGAATTAGTTTTAAGAATTCTTTATTCTTTGTCTTTGGATCTTTCACTATTTCAATCTTTATTCTTGATCCATAGGACCCCAATTCAAAGGGAATTGTATGTCTATGTACCTTGACTCTTGTTTATGAATCTTTATTAGTAATTGATAAATATTTCTAGCTGGTTGTGATTCAATGCATGATTGTTAATGATTATTTTGTTGATGTGTAAGGAATATATTTCCACACATTAGAACACACATGACTTGTTAGATCTATGCATGTGCTAAGAGATTAGGTATTGCTAGATTTCTAGATTAGGGTTTGATTTAGCCCTTTTTGAGGAGTTCTTGATCTTAAAGCGAACATAGGAGGATGGGGTGAAGAGATTCTATCCTAAGTTCTTAGTGTTTCAAACCTCGTTGCCTAGAGATGGGACCAGTAGGTCTCTAAATTCCCCCAGTCCAACACTAGAATACAATTGTCACAACTCAAATCATTTCATGAGTAATTGCTAAGTAAATTCTCATACAATCACCAACTCCTTCCAATTGCACTTAATGATCCTCAATTGTATTTTATTAATCAAATTGTAGAAGTAAAACTAAGAAATACCATTGGCATTCAGGTTATTGATTAAGCGAAAAGGAAGTAATAGGAGCCTCTCATGATTCCCTGAGGAATATGACTCTCGTGCTCACCCACGAGATATTACTTGATGACCCGTGTACTTGCGATATGTACAGACTTAATCCATGCATTTTTCATATAGTTTAACCCAACCCTCTCAACTAATTCACCATATCATTCACCCTTTAGATGTATGCCTGCACTCATTCATTCTATTTTCTGTGGAGATTCTCAAAGGCTTGCCTTCGAGATTGAATTTTCACTGCCATGATTGTTGGATTTCCCGGAAACAATGTTTTGACATTGTCCCAAGCTTCCTTAGCAGTATTAGCAATAGTTATTCTTGAGAACATAGTTGGGTGAAGAGTCTGTTATAGAATATATAGGGCCTTTGCATCCTTTGTCTTATTCTCCAACTTTCCTTCTTCTTCATTTTTAGCAAAACCCTAGTCCACTAGATCCCAAAGGTCTTGAGACCTAAAAAAGGTTCTCATTTATGTTGCAATACTCGTAACCATATTCTTCAAACACTAGAACTCCAAACTGAGCAAGACTTCCAAATTTAGCATTCCCAACCATGATTTGTGGTCTTTCAAAGAGGAAGACACAAAGAATACCCTCTCAACCTGAACTCTCTGATACCAATATTAGAGTTAGATTTTCAGTATCAAAAATCACACACTGATTCATTCATTCAACATATATATCTAGGATTCATATCACCATAACTACTACTATGGTTCACCTTACATTCATTCAAAAATATAGTAACAACACATTGTCACAACCACCCTAAAAAAAAAATAAAATAAAATAAAATAAAAAATGCACACCATGCCTAGGTAAATTTTTTGAAAGGATACCAAACTATCATCCTTTTTCATTTTGTGGTCCAAACTTCAATTTGAATCAAAATCGTTACCCATCTTTAATTTTGTTTCACCGAGTGGTCACCAAAGAGATTTTGGCCAAGTCATCATATATATGACACACTATCTACTCAACTGATAATTCTATCTCATCTGATGATAGAGAATTTCCGGCATGTATATCATCAAAAATATGCTAATTAAAATCTCTCAGGTGACCACTTGGTGAAACAAAATTGAAGCTGGGTAACTATTTTGATTTAAATTGAAGTTTAAAATGAAAAAAGTCATAGTTTAATACCCTCTCAAAAATTTACCCCACGATGCCTTCATACATTAATAACTTTACTAACAACTTACTACCCTTTTTCTCATGACAGGCAAGTTAATAGATGGAGACTCCTTCATATATTATGTGCTCCGTGTTCTCTGTGATCTTGAAGTCAAGATTCATACCACGCAGATCCCCTTCTTGACTGCCAGACATCACTCCTGTTTTTTTTGGCCAATTCACCATTATCTAACTAACGGCTCAGCACTCCAAGTCATCAATTACACCCAACATAGCTTTCATCTCATTATAATTGAGCTGGGGATTGTCTTTGGGATTTAGGTGGCGTTTGGTTGAATGTAATTGAAAATGTAGTGGATTTTCAGTTATAATGTAACTATAAATACTTGAATTTGAAAAGACAGTGAAGTAAAATTTAGTGTTTGGTTAGATGTAACTGAAAATCCTGTATTACAAAATTCTGTGTTTGGTTTGAGAAATTTATGACTTTGTATTTGGGAAATATGTGATATAAGCACTCAAGGTAAGCCTACCCCCATTTCATTTTATACATAATTTTTTATTATTTAGATGGATATTATTTAATATTTGTAATTATTGTATTAATCATTTTAAATAGTGGTTTTATTATGAAAATAAATTATTAGATTTATTACTCTATTGGTTAAATTTCTTATTAAACTTATTAAATTTAATTTTTAAAATTATTAAAAATTTATTTATTGAAATGTAGGTGGAATAAAACTTTATTGACTTCATTAATTTAGTGATTCTTTTTCCATATATATGTATGTGTTAATAACTAAATTTTTTTAAGATTATGTTTAAGTAACAAAACACAAGCATGTATATACAAATTTCATTTAATTTCTTTTAATATAATCAAAATATAATGGTGTAATTCACAACTTATACATCATTGAAACACTAATAAAGAATCATGCAATCATCACAATTTTTACAACACTTAACAGTGACAAATTTAGTAACAACCATCACAATAGAAACATTACCCAAATAACACAAAATCAAGTTCTTATATACAAAATTACAAAACATCTCCATGCACATATATAAAAATTGGTATGAACTTGCCATGAAATTCCTTTTGTTCACATGCTTGGCAAAGACTTGAGAAATTACAAAACAACTCAATACACATATCAAATTGGTAAGTTAGAAATTCATGATACAAGAACATAATGAAAAGGAGCAAGTAGGCATGTTTTCAATATCTCTGCAGCTATGCTTACATCTATAGGCATGCTAAAGAAAACAATTGCATCTGTATGTTTGATCTTTTTTCTGACCTATTATGTTGTATAAATTGACATCACTTCTACCTTTCCTCATATGCAACTACTGTATTGAAGCTGAAGATGGAGAAGGTTGTTGATGTTGATTGAAGCTTAAGGGCTTACTGGCTGCCGGCGGCGGTTACTGACGGCAAGATGGCAGTGTGGGGGGGGACAGCATGGTCCCCTGCTCGTTTTTGTGTGGATGATCTCTTTTTGGTTGTAATAAGTGGTATGGCTTGTATTAGTTGTATTAGCTAGTGGAGTGTAAGAGAACGAGAGCATTAATTACTCTCAATCTCTCTTTGTCTGTGTCCAACCAATGGGTATGGATTTAGGAATGGTGCTTGACCAATAGGGGCTCAAGTAGTGGTTGTAACCAATGGGATTGGCTGATAGTGTTTGTGTTGTCTGTTACTTTTTTGCATATAAAAGGGTATGAAGAGCTAGGAGCTCATTGGACCAAAATACAATCTTTGAAAAGTCTTCTCCCCTATCTTTATCTCTGGCTTTGGAGAACGCTCAGTGCATTTCTTCAAACACCTCGTGTTACTTGATAAAGTCGCTGACCTTTCTACAAACCAGAATGTTGTATCCCCTATTTTGGCGACTCATGTGTTCCCTCGGCGTCAACATTTGGTATCAGAGCTACGATGTTATAACCAGGGTTTACTATAGATTGCCTGGTTTGATAGCAGCCCGTTACTGTAGCAACTCGTTCCTGTAGCAGCACGATTTTCCCTAAAACCTATCTTCTTCTTTTCTTCTCCTTCTTCTTCCCTACTTGGCCGAACCCTTCCCTCTTCCTAAATTCCTTTCCGGCGAGATTCTTGTCCTCTTCCTTCCTTCCTCACTCTTGAACTTGGTAAGCTTGGATTTATAGTTTCATACTGTATTTATTCTTGTATTTTCCTTGTTTTAGTTTTTTTTTAAAAACCTAGAATTTCTCCATGGATTTGTATGTTTGTAGGCTTAAATTGAAGCCATTGATTTGTTGTTCATGTTTGAGGATGCTTGTGGTGAAATTTCTTGAATTGGTATTGTAAATTTGGAGAAAATCTTAGTTTTAAGGTCGGTTTTACTGTAGCAATTCCGAGGTTACTGTAGCACCGGCAATCTTTAGTTGTTTCTTTTATTTCTTTGGATTAGATTGAAGCTAAAACCCCTAGAAACTCATTGGGAACCTTTAAACCTAGTTTTGAGCCAACCCTAGGATCGAATTAGGGTTGTTTGTTAGAAACTTGGGGTTTTCTTGTTTGTTTCGTTTTTGCTAATTTTTGTTGTGATTTGTCATGCTTTGGCAAGGAGAAGAAGTCTTGGATGGAGGCAAAGGCTTAGCCGAGGAGTAGCTTGCGAGGAAGACAAATTTCCTTTTTTGTGAGTGGAATTATTTAGCATAGCTTTATTAGAAGAATGCCAATAGCTATATATTTATACATATATATATATATATATATATATATATGCATATCATGTTTTAAGTAAGTTTTATTGATTTATACTTGTTTGGTATTTTGGTGAATGATAGTTATTACTGAGAAAATCTTGGATGTCTCGTTTGGCATTTGAATTGTTATCGTGGGAATTGTGATTAATATACATATTCATGAGTTCGTGAAATCTTTATTTAGTATAAAACTTGAGAATTGTTGTGGAAACCTTTGTTTTACGTGAAATGTTAGGCTTGGAACAAATTTTTGAATTGTTGAGAGGAAAAGGATTTCCATGTTGTTGCTTGTGTTGGGACTTGCAAATTATTTTTTGTGTTAAAAGTTTGGGCTTTGCTTATGTGTTTATCTTATTCTCGTGCAAATGGCGAGGGTATTCTTGATTTATGATTATGATTTGGATATTGTACTCCGAGTGGAGTTGTATTTTTATTGTGGTGATTGTTTTGGTGATATCCTACTGCAGTAGGCGGTCTTCACGGCTAGCCTATTGAGGTGGCGTGTTGACCGGCTGATTACTACGAGGGCGATTCGGTGGGAGTGTAGAGCCACGGTCGGATATTCATCGGGTAGCCGGAGTCACTAGCCGGTGAGCTGATGGGTCAGCGTCAAGGGCATGAGTACATTGGCGGCTCTGAACCTAGCCATAGCCCGCAGCGAAAGTTTAGGGAGTTTTTCTAGACCATGCTATGTTGGGTGAGTGTTGGGTATTATGTTTATTTCAAAACCATGTTTTTATGATTTTTTTGTGTTGTAAACCCTAGTTGGGGTAAAAAGGGTTTTCTTGGTATTATTATGTTGTTTTTACTTCTTTTTAAAGACTTCTATTATGTATGTTAATGTTTCTAAACTTGTATTACTTTGGTAAAGCATTTATTTTTGATGATTCATTATTATTATTTTTTTCTTTGTTGGTGTGTTTTTACGCTAAGGTTGTGCTAACCTCCCTCATCTGAGTAACTTTAGTTACTCATCCCTCTTCTTTCTCGATCCATTGCGGGTAGTAGGTGTGGTAGTGTGGCGGTCATCTTGGGCATTTAGCTTCATTCTATCCCCTATTGTATTTTTCTTGAGTTTATGTATGTTATTATTGTCATGGAACATGTTATAAGACCTATGGATCCACTAGTGTGTAGAAAACCTTGTTGCATGGTTTAGTATTTAAATACTCTTAAACTTACGTGTATTACCATTTCCCTCACTGTTGTTAGGGTGTTTCCACGTGTATTTTTTTGTGAACCTCTATATTTCCTGTATCCTATTGTTGTTGTTGTTGTTATTCTTTCGTCGTTTGTGTAACATTGTTTTTCTCGTTCTATATCTGCGATATGTATATTGTTGAATTCAGGGTGTGTTGATTAGCCTTGCGGCATCACGAGGGTTGAGTGGCGGGGTATCCCTCCTCGGGATTGCTGCGGCGATTGTCGCGTCCCGTGGGCCCGCGGGTCAGGGCGTGACATACGACGTCCGTGATGGCGGCCAACAATGGAACTCCGGTGACATTATTCCAACCGTCTGTACCTGTGTTTTCAGGTGCGGAGTATGGAAGGTGGAGTCTTTGAATGAAGACGGTTTACAGATCTCAGTAGCTTTGGGATCTTGTGGAGAAAGGTGTGGCCGAGTCGTAAGATGAAGCAGTTGAGAGGGAGAATCGGAAGCGCGACGCCAAAGCAATGTGTTTGATCCAGCAGGCCGCGGACGATCCTTTCCTTGATCGGATTTCGGAGGTGAAGACGGCTCACGAGGCTTGGGAGACTATGAGGAAACAATGCCAAGGAACCACCAAAGTTCGGGCAGTAAGGATTCAGGCACTTCGGCAAGAGTTCGAAACCCTGCAAATGGAGGATGCTGAAGGGATGCAAGACTATCTCACTCGGGTGGCCGTTGCTGCAAACCAAGTTCGTGCGCTCGACCATACGCTAGCTGAGTCGGAGGTTGTTTCCAAGGTATTGAGGAGCCTAGCTCCAAAATTTGATTTTGTAGTCGTTGCCATTGAGGAGTCAAAGGAGGTGTCTAAGTTAAATCTCGACGATCTCAGCGGAACACTGCTTGCCCACGAGGTCAGGGTGAACCGCATGCAAGCTAAGGGCGAAGAAAAGGCTTTGGTTGTCAAGGGTGACACGTTCGGTGCTAGTTCAAGCAAAGGTGGAAGCTCAGGAAACTCTTGGGGTGATGGAAGAGGCCGAGGCCGTTCGTTCACTCGGGGGCGAGGAAGAGCACGAGGTGGCCGAGGTCGTGGGATTGAAAATAAGAGTCAAGTGCAGTGTTTTCACTGTAAGAAGTTCGGTCACGTGAAAGCAAATTGCTGGGCGAAGGAGAAGCAACCTGAAAAGGAGGCAAGTATGGTAGCTGAAGAGAAAGGGTCCAGCAACGTCTTCATGGTAAGCCAAGCAATTGATTTTGGATCATCCTCAGTCTGGTTGATCGACAGCGGGTGTTCGAATCATATGATCGGGGATATGAGTCTGTTTGTTAACCTGGATGAGTCACAGAAGGTTAGTGTGAGGCTTGGAAATGATAAGGAAATTCTAGTTGAGGGTGTTGGCACTGTATGTATTCACTCCAAGTCAGGAGAGCAGAAGATACTGCAAGGTGTGCAATTTGTCCCAGGTTTGGCCCACAATCTCTTAAGTGTAGGTCAATTACTTTCCAAAGGGTATTCTGTGATGTTTAACCAAGAGAGTTGTGTTATTACTGATAACCATACTAAGAAACTTGTGATTGAGATTCAAAAATCAAGGAACAATATGTTCCCTGTTGATGTCTCATGCATTGGAAGGTTGAATGTTGTTGTGTCTGATCAGATTTCTTCCAAGTTGTGGCATTCTTGACTAGGACACTTGAATTTTCGAAGTCTAAAGATTATGGCACAGAAGGAGATGGTGACTGGGTTATCTGATGTGAAGCTGGATTTGCAGTGTGAGCACTGTGTTGTGTCCAAACAGGTTCGAGCTAGCTTTCCCAGTGGCAGGTCACAAAAAACCTCTTCGTGTTTACAACTTGTGCACATGGACTTGTGTGGCCCTATGAGTGAAGATTCTCTAGGTAAAAAAAAGTATTTTTCCCTACTAATTGATGACTTCAGTAGATGGTGTTGGGTGTATCTTCTCAAGTGCAAGTCTGAGGTCTTCAAGTTGTTCCAAAGCTTTCATGCTTTGGTTGAAAGACAGACCGGGTTGAAGCTGAAGACAGTAAGGAGCGATAGGGGCGGGGAATTCACATCTGGAGAGTTCCTAAAGTACTGCAGTGCCTATGGGATTAGACGAGAGCTCACTGCACCTTATACTCCTCAGCAGAACGGGGTAGTGGAGCGCAAGAACAGGACGGTGGTTGAGATGGCTAGAAGCTTGCTTAATTGTGCTGGCCTACCTTTAAAATTCTGGGGGGAAGTTGTGTCCACAGCTGTGTATCTAATTAACAGGTCTCCTACACAGAATTTGCAAGACAAGACTCCCTATAAAGTTTGGCATGGCTCGATACCCTCAGTGAAACATCTGAGAGTGTTCGGGTGCATAGCGTTTGCTTTGATTCCTTCTCACAAGTTGCATAAACTTGATGAGAAGTCTGAAAAGTGTATTTTCCTTGGATACTCATGTGAATCCAAAGCATATAGGTTGTATAACCCTTTGTCTTCCAGGATTATCATTAGCCGAGATGTGGTGTTCCATGAAGAATCTCGGTGGAATTGGAAGGACACTCTTGTTATAGAACCTGTCATTCTAATAGAAGAAAAGGGAGGAGCTGCGACCAATTTCACTGCTACTGGAAGATCTGTTGAGGAGGCGGACATGAGTCCAAGTAGCATTGGGGGTGTATCATCAGGTTCCCGGGATACCTCACCTGAAGAATCTCCTCCTCTTCGTACTAGGCTGCTGAGTGATATTTATCAAACATGTACATTTGCTCTAAATGTTGTTGATCCAACAGATTACAGTGAAGCTATGAAGGTTGCAGGTTGGAAGAAGGCAATGGATGCCGAGATGGAAGCCATCATCATTAACAAAACGTGGGAGCTATGTGCATTGCCCGAAGGGAAGAAGGCAATTGGGCTCAAATGGGTTTACAAAACCAAGCTGGATGCTGATGGGCAAGTGGTGAAACTCAAGGCAAGGATAGTTGCCAAAGGTTACTCTTAGCAGCATGGAATTGACTATAAGGAGGTATTCTCTCCTGTGGCGCGTTTAGAGACCTTAAGGATGGTGTTAGCTCTGGCCGCTCAGTGTGGTTTGAAGGTGTACCACTTCGATGTAAAATCGGCTTTCCTAAATGGGGAAATTCAGGAGGATGTGTATGTATCACAGCCTGAAGGTTACATTGTGAAGGGTAAGGAGCAACTGGTATGTAAACTGAACAAGGCTCTCTATGGGCTTAAGCAGGCTCCGAGGGCCTGGTATGCAAAGATTGATCAATATTTCAAGGAGCTGGGTCTCAAGAGAAGTGAGAGTGAGCACACACTTTATCAAAGACAAGGAAAGGATGGTGAGGTGCTTGTGATCAGTCTCTATGTCGATGACATTGTGTACACCAGTTCGTCATGCAACTTGCTTAGTGAATTTAAAACTAATATGATGCAAAGATTTAGCATGACTGATCTTGGTTTAATGGGATTCTTTCTGGGAATTGAAGTGAAACAGTGCACTGATGGAGTTTTTATCTGCCAGAGGAATTACATTGAAGATGTTTTACATAAGTTAAATATGAAGCAATGCAAACCCGTTCCAACACCAATGACTTTGAATGAGAAGGTACATGTGGATGGGAATGATCTGTTATCAGATCCATTCTTATTCAGAAGCATAATTGGGAAGTTACTCTACATTTCTCACACTCGCCCAGATATCGTCTTCTCTGTGAATTACCTGTCAAGGTTCATGAGTCAACCTCTCAAGACTCACTTCTGTGCTGTCAAGAGAATTGTGAGATATCTTGCTGGCACAAGGGGTTTTGGGCTGTGGTACTCGCGGGAAGATGGAGCTGTGTTAGAGGCTTTCTCTGACAGCGACTGGGGAGGGTCCAGAGCTAATCGCAAGAGCACCTCTGGAATGGTGTGTCGACTAGGGGCCAGTGTGATCTCGTGGGGATACAAGAAGCAGGAAGTGGTGGCACTTTCAACCACTGAAGCAGAGTACATTACGTGTACTGCTGCTGCCTGTCAGGTGGTTTGGCTTAGAAGGGTGTTGCTTGAGTGTGGGTTGGAGGATAGAAGGCCAACAGTGTTATGGTGTGATAACATGTCTGCAATCTCTGTGGCAAATAGCCCGACGCATCATGGGAGAACAAAGCACATAGATGTTCGCTTTCACTTTATACGAGGACTGGTCGTAGATGGTGTCATCACTCTTCATCATTGCCGGACTGATGACCAGCTTGCGGACATCTTCACCAAGCCCCTGATCGTTGAGAAGCATGTAAGGTTCATGAGCCAACTCGGTGTGCGCGAGCTTCACTCAAGGGGGTGTTGATGTTGATTAAAGCTTAAGGGCTTACTGGCTGCTGGCGGCGGTTACTGACGGCAGGATGGCAGTGTGGGGGGGACAGCATGGTCCCCTGCTCGTTTTTGTGTGGATGATCTCTTTTTGGTTGTAATAAGTGGTATGGCTTGTATTAGTTGTATTAGCTAGTGGAGTGTAAGAGAACGAGAGCATTAATTACTCTCAATCTCTCTTTGTCTGTGTCCAACCAATGGGTATGGATTTAGGAATGGTGCTTGACCAATAAGGGCTCAAGTAGTGGTTGTAACCAATGGGATTGGCTGATAGTGTTTGTGTTGTCTGTTACTTTTTTGGATATAAAAGGGTATGAAGAGCTAGGAGCTCATTGGACCAAAATACAATCTTTGAAAAGTCTTCTCCCCTATCTTTATCTCTGGCTTTGGAGAACGCTCAGTGCATTTCTTCAAACACCTCGTGTTACTTGAGAAAGTCGCTGACCTTTCTACAAACCAGAAGGTTGTATCCCCTATTTTGGCGACTCCTATGTTCCCTCAGCGTCAACAAAGGTCTCAGAATTTGAGAAGGATTTTGTTGGTGAGCATGGTATATCTATATTTCTCATTTTAAATGTCTTGGAGGTACAATGCATGATTCATCATATGTAACTTAATTGCAGGATGTAGTTGGAAATAGAAAATATCCATAAACTTATTTCTTCTTGCTGATCTTTGTGCATAATGGTTAAGCTGAGTTATAGACTCTATTTAGCAAAGTTGTTTTTAGCAAATGTTCTTCTCTGACTGTCTTGTGAAAAAAATCAAGATGAAAAAAACAACTTTGCATAATTGGATTTCTACTGCATATTAAATGCAATAAAATCGAATTCCTGAAATGAAGCTGGATTTTCATAACTAAAGAGACAATAGTGGATAAAACCAAGGCTCTAAAAGCAAAAATTAAAAAAAAAAAAAAATCTAGTTTAGTGATTCGAATGGAAATTCAAACAACAAAGGCGGGATTCAAAATAAAAATCATGTTATTGCTAGAATAACAAACTAACAATAACATTATCCAAAAACAATCAACACGATAATGAAAATAATAATAATAACCACCAAACAATCAAAACATTATCCAAACACAATAATGTGCACGAGATTCATAAAAAATAAATAAATAAATATCACCAAAACATAATTTTAAAAATAATAATTCAAACATAATCATCAAATTTTAAAGTCTTAGATCATTCAGCCTAATATTTGAGGATAATAAAAATAATTACAAAAATTATCTTACTGCTAAATCTGAAGTTTTTATATCATAATTAGCTAGAAATTAATATATATATATATATATATATATTGATAGACCTTACAAGGAGGAACCACCGAGAAGCAAAGAATGAAAATCTGAAGATTGCTGCAGTCGTAGTAAGATCTATAAATTTTACACAAAATACTCACGTTCAAGAAGAAAAATAAAATAAAATTAACTAAAATAAAAAATAAATGAAATGTTACCTCAACTTCATGATTGAATGGAGAAGCAAGAGGAGAAGCAATTGCACTTATGAAGCAAGGACTGAAGTTGCTTTGACCGGAAATGGAGAAGACGATCAAATGCAAAGGAGCTCTTCACGGGTTACTACACCCTTCCCAAAGTGCAGGCTACCTCACGTAAGTTACGCGAATGACTTCCAGCTGAGATGGATTTGGACTTATGCCCATAACATAACTGCTTTACTTATGTACTTTAAAAGCATCAAAATCAAATATGGGATTTTAAGAATGGGGTATTTGAAGTTACAAGATATTCTCCCCACACACAAACAAACACGCCCTAATTTCAGTTACTGTTCTGTTGTTCCTGGGAATGAACATTTGGATTTAAATTAAGCTACTGTTTTTTGTTTAGTTGATTTCATTAACATTTGGATTTAAATTAAGCTACTGTTTTTTGTTTAGTTGATTTCATTAAATTATCATTTGACGTTTAGGAAAGTGATTAATGTATTGGATTTGATACCCAGGGAACTCTTGTAAACCCAGAAAAGTCATTCGTAGTAATCAAGAAATAATTAAAACTATAAAGAAAGACAGTCCAGGTTTGAGGTAATGGGGAGTTAATCTGTAACCTCAAATACTCTGAATGAAATTTGTTGTAAAAGAAATTCTCAAAAATAAAATTCATGCATAATAGGCTAATACAGCCTCGATTTCAAGCCACACTTATCTCTTTTGTTCAGTGAATTTTAATTAGTTTCTTGTATTTTTTTCCTTTTTGGTTTTTTTCTTTTTGGGTTTATGATAAACACGTCATGGTTCTCCTTTTAATTTTTAAAAAGTTAATTAATTAAAAATTAACTTAATTCTCGCATAAAAAAGGCAAATAGTTAGAAAGAGACAAATTGTAAAATTGACCACAAAATAAAATTTGTTTACCAACTCTAAATTAATAACAATAACAATTTCAAAATAAACAATCAAATCGTAAACATTATTTTATAACTAATTTTTCGAATCACATTAATAGAAATAAAAATTTATCCTTATTTTATAAAAAAAAAATAATAATTTAAAATTTAAAGTACTTAATTTAATTAATATTAATTAAGCCAAAATATCGTACTTTACACTCAAGATATAATTACCCTAGCAGGTTAGCTAGGGGTGGTAATGGGGCAGGGGCCAAGAATCCCCATCCCAGATGTCCACAGAGGGATAATCCCCAATGTTGTCAGACCCGGACCGGCCCGGCCGGTTCAACCGGAAAAACCGGGAACCGGCCATGTGGCCGGCCCGGGTATACCTCATTGACCCGGGTATTAAAAAACCCGGAGTTAACCCGGTGACCCGGGCGGGTCAATCGGGTCACAATGTTTAATTTTTTTTTACAATATTTAATAATTTATTATTATTTTCTCATTAAAAATCACAAAATCGGTTATATTTATTAATATTAATTTATAATTTATAATCAATAAATAGAATTACAATATATATATATCATAAACATACCAACAAAAATTAATATTTAAAAATAAAATATATTAATGTATTATGTAAATACTTTCTAAAAATTTAATTTATTAATAAAATAAAACAATAAATGAGTGTAATTTTATTATAAAATATAAAATTAAAGTATTCTAATTAAATAAAAAATATAAAAAAAAATTAAAACAAAATAAAAACTCAATTGAAATATAAGAATTATTGAATTAAATTTCTTATTTATTTTAACAAAATCAACCAATAAACAAATAAATAAATAAATAACACCGAGAGAAGTTCGATAATTATATATTAATATATTAAATTTATAAATATTTAAAAAATGTAAAAATAAATGACAAAATTAGAAAATTCTACTGTATATAAGGTCATTTATCAATTTAAATATCAAATTTGAGTAGGTTTTTATAATATAATTATGGGTTTAATATTATATTTGCTCATTATTAATTATTATAATATTTTTTTTATATTTAATTATTGACCCCGGTTCAACCCGGTTGAACCCATTGACCCCTCACCCCTGGGCTTAACCGGGTCATTGCCCGGGCCGGGTCTGACAACCTTGATAATCCCACTCTGTCCCCACGGAGAAACCACCCCCCGTGAGAATCCTATGTTGATACATTTATGAATTTAAATTTTTTTTAAATTAATTAATACTAATTAACTCATGAAAATATAAAAATTATTCAACATAAAAGCACAACAAACTAACATATAAAAATTTAAAAATAAATACATAAATAAATAAAATAAAAATCTCACTTCACAATTGTATGTAATATACAAGTAGGACTCAATAAAAACCACTCAACATTTATAGTGGCAAAATTGTAATTAACTAAAATTTTAAGGATTATATGTCAATATAACCGAAAATAAAAATCCTACTCCCTGTTTTTTTAAGAAAATAGAGACAGATTGACCTCTATCCCAGTCTCACAGGGAAAAAAAATCAGATAATCCCAATCCTGTCAAATCCTTACAGAGATCGGCATTCCCTACCTCACTACCAACCCTAAGCTCACCTAACCATCAGAAGTGTCAACGCTGTTTGTTATCCCTGTACTTGGTAGGGCCGTAGGAGTATTCAAGCCAAGCATTTCCAAATTCGGTACAAAAAATTATATACCCTTTACCAGAAGAAACATAAGTGTAAAAAATTCAGATTAGTCAATGATGATGAATTTTTCAGGCATACACAAGCCCACAAGTTTATACAAACAACTTCTAACTTCATAGGCAAGTCTTTAACCATTCCACATAAGAAACTAGAAGGTATTCATTTTTCGGTGAAGAATCATAGGACCATTTTGCTATGAACCCTTTGTATAGATAATAAGCACTAGTTTCAAAGAAAGTAAACAATTCTTCTAAATGAGTATTTTTCTTTTTTTTTTAGTTTAGTTTACATGCATTATCGATCTTCGAGAAGATATACAAAAGGTGAATAAGTTAGATCAGCCTTTCAGTGAGTATTTCTTCCCGGTGAAAGCTTGAAACTTCGACTCTTCCGTCTTTGAAGAATTTTCCTTTGGTTCTTTTGCCTGTCCCTGCAAAGAAAGTTATACTCAGCGAAATGGACATTTTGAGCAAAGCAAAGTGCCATTGACAATATGCATTATTGCATTATGATGTCAAACAGAGAATTCAGGCAAGTCTGATCTCAGACTGCTTTCAATCAAGACAATAAACACAAGCAACACGAATGCCACTATCTCGCAGGATTTTTCATACAAGTGAATAAGCCACAAACCTTCTGAGCTTCTTTGCCAGCAGCAGTACTCCTACTTGAACCAAACACAAGTTTGCCTGCTGTTTGTTTTGATGAGCTGGCCTGTGAATTGTTTGTTGTTGCTGGCTTCACACCATTTGTAGCCATTGTTGGGCCCTTCATAGGGAGAGAGTCTGGAGTTGGATGCTTTGAAGGCTTTCCATCCAGCCGCCTCCCGATGCCAGTGAAGGGGCTGAACTTTGGTTCAGCAGGAGGTTCAACTTCGGCACCTTGAGCAGAATTTCACGTAGAATAAATTACAAAGTAGGTTAAAATAATAGAATAAATTATCCTGTTATAAAATAAAATGGAGGAATCTCAATGCAACACTTTAGAAATAAAAAATAAATCAACAGAAGAAAAAAAAAAGCTTTCTGCATCACATCCTTTAGGAGGAAGAAGATTAAATAGTAACTGATGCATAGAAAAAAACCCACATGAAGCATTGCACAAGTACTAGTAACTGTGGATAGCATGTTAGACCAAATACCAATAAATTTAGGATGTGGTATCTGATCATAGAGCATTGAAAAAAAAAATCATAGCAGACACGTCTGATTTAATTCCATAATAGGGTGTTCTTGTAAATCCAATAAAATATGCCTATACATGTATCATTTGTATGCAGGTGTCACATCACCATTAAATCATTACTTGTTGCATGTTTGACTTTGATAGATTGCAGCACAAGACTAGACAAGTATGTAAGCCTAAAACCATGAAAACAACATTTTTCAAATAGGTGTAGGTGTAGTGCAGTCACAAACCCCAAAACACAGAACCAACAGCAAAAGAAGCCTTGCTATGGATGATAAGAGATCCTACTTTTCTTACTATTTCTCAACTGTGAGTTTTGTGGTTTTCATGTTTTCCAACAGCTAAGTTTCACTCATATGACAAATTGTTTGGAAAGGAACAATTAGCACGAAATCAACTGTGACATACATATAAGACTGAAGGTTAATTTAAAGGATGGAACAATTGTGCATTACAAGAAAATTAATTAAAAATGATAAAAAAAAAATACTTCTACGGAAAATATAGATCTTAAAGCAATCAGTAGAGTTGCAAATTTTTAATGAACAGTTCAATCTAATTTATTAAAAAAGTCAAATAAATACCATGAATTGGAGTGCTGCTTGAAGGGGCAGAAGGTTGTGGTCTTTCAGGTTCTTTATAATCAAGTGGAGGTGCAAAGTCTACCTCACAGTCCGTCTCAATGATACTAATCGCAGAAGCTGGTTTGGTTTCAACAATATCTATATAATACTTTTTATTGTTATAAGCTACCATGATACTGTCACCAGTGGTTAAGCAGGAAAAGTTCCTTAAAGTTGTTTCCAAACTGCAGAGATTCAGAACAGAAAGGTCAGCATACTCCAAGCTAAGAATAATTACAAATAAATGATGTACTATAAGATAGCATCAAATCTCATATGGAATCAAAGCATGCATAAGCTTAATGATCATTAATCAAACAATGGAGAACAAATCAAAAACTAACATGGCCTTCGGGTTTGAGATGTCCAAAAAGTCCTTTGTGTGAGGCTGCAATTTCACATATGTGCCCTTGGGAAGAGTAGCATTTTTAACACGGACCGTATCTCCCTCTTGTAAAAGCATATTTTGCATCATCTGTTAATATATAAATTAAATTAAAATTTGAAGAAAAATTAAGTACTGAGCAAATTAAAAATTAGATTTACATGGTAACTCCTACCCAGTATGGCATGTAGACCATGCCTTCCTCAGCAATGAATTCCAGCACCCCACAATGTGAAATGCGCTCTGCAGCAGCATTGTGGAGTTCAAACAACATTGGGTAATCAATGTGCAGTGATGCTGCAATTTAGCAGTAGGCTATAAAATCAGATGGCATTATGGTAGAAAAATGAATTGCACACTATAAGATAATGATCAAAAAGGACTGAAAAGATTTTATACATAAATTGGTGACTGAAATGACTTACCAAGACGATCAAGAGCAGAAGGAGGCATAATAACTGAAATAGCACAAAGCATACACAAAATTATCAGGTGTTTATATAGAACAAAGATCAAATGTTCATAAAGGGAGAAAGACTGAGGTGGGATATGGAGATAGCTTACTTTTATCACCACTTTCCAGCTGCGGCTGCAGGGTGAAAAAAATTCAAAATGTCTCAGTTAGAGTAATCAGGTACAGAAGTTCTAAACAGATATATAAGTGCTTATAGTATGACCATGTTGAAGCAAATTTGGATAATACTTATAATTTATAATAAAGTAACAGAAATTATGTAAGATGCAAAATATCTGAATCACAGAGAATGAAAGAAACTGTAAAGAAAAAGAAACACTAAACATATAGGATATATTACAGATGAAAGCCACAAAATGAGCATTCTATCAGCAAACTGAATATTTCAGAGTTACTATTTTGAATTTAGTATAATGGTATATGGTTTCCTATAACTTTTAACATGTGAAAAGTTGAAAACAAGAAAAGAAATTTCAGCACTAAACAATGTTTTAATTTTTTCAAGGAATTTGCTTTACAGTCATTTCTAATATGATAAGTGAATGGAAGGTGGATTCTTCTGGTTTCACCATCCCAAAATAATTGAAAACTGCATCATTGCAACAGACAATCAGCATGCATTTGTAAATATCCTGATCATTTGTGGAATGAGCGATTAGTTTTAAACAATTAAGATTTTTACTCAAAATTTCATCATCTTATTGACAGTGATACCTTATGAGCTCTCTGAGGTGTGCAATTTCATGCCATTGAGATTACTAATGCATAAGCATATTTGAAACATTAGGATTACAGGGAAAAATGTTTCAAAGGGAAAACCTCAATGAGTGTTGATTGTAAATGTTCATATCCATAATTTATGAGAGTTCACTTCACCAGATCATTATGTTTACAGGTTGAGTTGCATGGAGATAGTTACAGATCACTTGTATGTTAAAAGAGATACACTTCAACAGATTAAAATAATTATTACTTAGGTTAAACTAACAAAAATCAATTTGTATTCTGGGAAAAGATATAAATAAGCCATAACCTTGTAGTTTTATTATGCTAGCAGATTGTCACAAAGTTAGAGTTAGAAAAAAAAAAACCATGCAATAGTGAAGAAAATTCATTACCTTATCAATAAAAGATGCAGGATAACAACGATATGTTTGCTCAAAGGAGGTTCCATGATAGCCATATCCTGGGAAAAACTTTTATAATAATATAACAATTCAGATATCAATGGTCGAGGCAATCATGATACATGAGTAGGACAAATCAACTTTTAAGAAAGAAACAGCAAGTAAAGCATATTATCCAGTAAACATAAACATGGGAATCAAAGCCACATAAAAAACTTAAATTGGGGAAGTAACATAAATAAACATATTTAGCAAAGTAGAATAAGCTTCTTTGCAAATTATGCAACAAAGTACACAAGTTAAGCAGATAGCTATGAGTTGGCAAGAGGCTTTCAGACTATTTATATGCCATATATGGTTTGTGACATTTGGTAACACTAGTCAGCTACTGCTCAATATCTTTCAAATTAGAAAATTCAATTCAAAATGGTCTATAGTGGTCTAGATAACCATGAACAATAAAATGCTATAAAGCTTGACATCACCTGAATATTACCATGACAAAACCAATTCCAACATTAAAACATAGAAAGGGTAAATGCATATGTCGTTCAAACTAATTAAGCCAATCAGATATTAATCATCTAAGCATCATCCAATATATGCAGTAGTTAGATGTTAATACTATTCTTTGACCAAACAACAACCACAATTTCACAAACAAAAACCATAATCACAAATTGGCCATGAGTGGAATCATGAAATTTCAAATGTAGGCAATTTATAAATTCCAGCACAATACAAACCAACAAAGAATAAGATGCTACTAACACAGGGAATAGAGCATTGCTATAGAAAGGTCAGGCATCTGAAGATGCTTAATTTAGGTATCAGTTAAAAGGGTATAAAAAAAATGAACGACATGATACCATACATGACTTTGTAGGTGGTTCAACAATGGAAGTCTATATGATAACTTAGTGAGAGGGCTTTCTTTAAAGAGAAGGGGGGCCATCACAAGAAGGTTAAAGAAAAGGCAATCATATGAAAGAGAAGAGCCTATCATCCACATAAGGCATGACAACAAGAGAATGTATAAGTACCAACAATCATGTCATTATGATTTTTGAGATGAAATAAATTATGGACACTATGTCATCTGTGCTACGAAGATTAATTAAATTATAAAGAATGGAAACATACCATTTTGTCTAGCTCCTGCTGCTCCAAATTGACGAAATAATCAACTCAATAGTTCAAACTCTACAAGAAAAGGAGAAAAACATAGTAAGAAGAAACTTGGAAGCATAGAAGATATTCAATGTCACCTTTGTCCACTCCAATGCAAGCATGACAAATCTCTATACTTCAAAGTCCAGGTTAGAAACGCGCATGCATATAAAGCAATGTATCTCTAAAACATGCACTTTATCAATAGTATAACGCGTGAAAGAATCCTTTTTTTATTAAACTTTCTTAAATCAATACTATGTGCTTTGCCACAGTCTTAACTGATGTCTAAATCCCCCGAACCAGATAACTGGCCAAACCCCAACATTTAATAAAATCTAATTCCTTGTCAGTCAAAAGGAAAAAAATTACTTCATCCAATCCACACTACAAACTTCTAATAATTTATCATAAAACTGACAATTATTCACTCAGAAACATCTTCAAACAACAAACAGAAAAAACAATTATGATCAAAATACCCCCTTTGACAATGACAATGTAGTTTAAGCAAGAATAGTAAAATCAAAAACAAAAACCAAATATTGAACCAGACATCACAAGCACACATGATCTCCAAGGAACATTGATTCGAGATCCAACAAATTCTTCAACTTTCTCATTAAGTGTATTGATTTCTTCAAAATAGAACAAAAGCACAAAAAATCTAAGATGAATTTCATCCGATTCCACATAAAAAACCTAAATCGGAGTAAGAAAAACGAAGCTATGATCTGACTAACCTGAAAAAATCGCCCTGCTATCGATCTTAAGCTTCAAAACCCTAAATTGGTCACCAGATTCGATGGTTCGTTTGCCTTTTCTCCAAGCAAAGCAAACGAGAAAGAGGCCTTCTGGAATAATATAGGGTTCCTGATGCTAGCTACATATTTATAATAAAGTCCCCGAAATAGTTTAAATTTACACGAGCTCAACGTTCAGTTTTGTTTCAAATTCTATTTTGTTTCAAATTCGGATCCCAAAATAAAGTTGCTTATTTTGTTTTAGATTTTGAATTAATGATTTTAATTTATTCGAGTTTGTGTCAAAATTTATTTTTGACTTTAAAATTAATACAGACTCAAATTTCAATTTTGTTCCAAAGTTGCAATCTCATAAAGTGATTGTTGGGAATTTTGAGATAAATTTTTTTTTTTAATTAAATTTTAAGGGGTTGTTTGGCATTATTTTTAAAATTCCGTTTTTAGTTTTCTATTTCATATTTTAAAAATAAAACTTAAAAAATATGTTTTGTACCTTATTTTTCGTTTTCAAATATTTTGAAAACAATCATTGTGTTTTCGAAAAAATACAAACATCATTGTTTTCAATTTTTTTGAAAAAGGTTTTCAAAATTTTTTCACCCACCATTAAACCGTTCCTCTCTCTCTTTTCTTTTAATTTTTAATTCCTTTTAATTTTTAATTTTTAAAAAATATTAAATTTTTTTACAAATTAATACTAATAATTTTAAAATATATATTTTTAAGAAAAATATTTATAAAAATTTATTATTTTGGCTTGATATTTTACAAATTAATTTATATAATATAAAAAACTGAAAATGAATAAAAAGTCCCTCTAAAGTTCAGGTATTCACAAAAAAAACCCCATGACTTTGAGTATTCCCAAAAGATCATTCTTTTTTCTGATAGGTTATTTTTCAGACCTTTCTGACATAAAGGTGATTGATGTTGATATAAAGGTAACATATATTAACTAGGCTGACTCTCAGTTTTTAAGCGAAAATACCAAATTTTAAGCGGAAACTCATAATTTTAAGTGGAAAAAGTCAAATTTTTAAGCGCATAATGTATTATATGTTAAGTGAAAACTTATGTAGTTAAGCGAAAACACCAAATTTTAAAGCGAGACTAATAATTTTTAAGCGGAAAAGTCAAATTTTAAATGCAGAATGTGCTTTATATCTTTAAGTGAAAATTTATGTGGTTAAGCGAAAACACGCATGATGTTAAATGGAAACTATATATTTTTTAAGCGGGAAGTACATGTTGTAAAAATAGAATAAAACTAACGAGTAAAGGCTGCGATTAATTGAAAAGTACACTGTCAGGATTGAAAAATAAGTCATCGAAAAAGAAGGACTGTCAGCGAATTCAAATGTCGGAGGAGTCTGTCATGCAGGATGTTTTGAAACTTTCAAGAACTAAAAAATAATTTTCCCTATAAAAAATTATATTTTTAGAAAGTATTTATGAAAATTATTGTTTTACTGTTGATTTTTATAAACTAGGATATAACATATGATATATATATATATTTAAATATTTGTAAAAATCTATTGTTTTAGTTATTAACTTTTTACTCGATCTCAAAAAAAAATTATGATTATGTCTCTATATTGCTCCTCCTCTCTCTTGAATTTTTCAAAAATAGGATGGATCCAATTTTTGAATATATATATATATTAAATTTCTAAGGCAAACCCAAAATATTTTCTAGTTTCAAATGGTAAAATTTTAATGAGATATTTTTACCCATATAATGTTATTAATATTATTTAATAATACAATCAAGTAAACTAATATGAAAAATAAAGTTTTATAAAAACTTTAAAATATGAATTAAATAATAATAATAATAATAATAATAATAATAATAATAATAAAACGTCATAAAAATTAAAAATAATATAAAAACAAAGAAAAAACAAAAAAAAACGGAAAAAATGCCAAATGACCCCTAAATTAATGATTTCAATGTATTTGATATTTGAACCCAATAAAATATAATTTTTGGCCTTCGATTTAATAATTGTGTTCAATTTGATCCTTACATTATATAAATGTTCACTTTTCTTCTAAGGCTTTGCTTGGGGTGAAAGGTTAAGAAGGGTTGATGAGGGTTTAGGAGGTAATTAGGGCTCTTTGAACTCTTTTTGCTTGGGGTGAAGGATTTAGGGAAGGGTAAGGGTTTGGGAGGTAAATAGGGGGTTGAGAAGGGTTGATATTTTTTTAAGACAAAAATCCCCTTAATCATTGTAATATTGTAATAAACTAACATACCCTTTTATTACATGGTGAAAATGAATGATAGAAAAACCAAACTCTAACCTTGAGAGCTTTGTCTCCTCCTCCCAACGCTAGTGATCTGTTAAACCTCAGGTAACTTTTTCCTTGTTTCATTGTTCATGTTTTGGTTTTTCTCTTCTCTGATGAATCTCTATTTCTTTTTTTGGATTTATGTTTGGCAGTTTGGTTTTGGAGCATTAGATCTAGCTTTTGGAGGTGATAATTTTAGCTTTTAGAGTTGCAAATTAGTTTGGTTTTTAGATTCAGGTAATAATTTTTACATTTTGTTTTTGAATTCCTAGTTTGTCTTGTTTGTAACATAGCTAATTTCATTTGTAATATTAAGAATCTTAGCATCTTGTGCTGAATCTTTTAACAAGAGAGGAGTTTGTTCAATGTATTATTTGGATAATAGTTTGTTCTTGTGTTAAATCCTTGTCTTGCTTGATTAGTGATTTTTGGAATATGACCGGCTAAAGATGACCAGTTGTTCAATGAATTTTGCTTGTTTAATGTGATAATAGAATTCGCCGCTTGAATATGACCAACTGTGCATAAATTTGAATTTTTATCAAAAATGAAGTCATGGCCTTTTGCTTCATAATGTTGATCTGAGCAGTATGTTATATTAACAAATATTGAAAATATGTTATTTCAAACAATTGATTGTGATGTGCCGTAACAATATAAAAGTAGCATTTTCTAATTTCTTTTTTATTAAAATTATATCAAATTTGACATCCTGCGTGTTAACATCCATGATTATTGTTGATGTCTATATGTAATGCACTCAATTAGAAGCATCCCTAAGGGAGTGTTTGTTAGGAGCGTTTTTGGGTTACATGTAACTCAAGGTATTAGGTTTTTTAAAATCCAGTGTTTGGTTTACCGAATTCTAGAAACTAACGTAATTTGAAATACTTTGGATGCGGCATTTTGTCTTACGATTTGTTTAGTTTCCAAAAGTCTCCATTAGAATTGAATTTAGGGCTTAAATAGTCGGGCATAATTGGGTTCCAACACAACTTGTGAGAATTAGCACAACCTGTGCCATCTTCAGCCTAAAAATTATATAATATGCTAAAATTAGCACAGCTTGTGCCATCTCCAACCCACAAATTGTTTGTTGGACACCTATGAGAACCGACACACCCTATGCAAAATTTTCCATAGCATTTATACTTATAATCAACCAAATGACACCTAAGTGAATACATTTGGTCTTGGAAAACCCCATAATTAATAAGGTAATAAGCAATCAATTTGGTTGCATGAAACCCAATGGAGATCATAGAAATAAATAAGTGCTAGTTACCTGTAAAGATTTCATAGAATATAGATTCTTTCCAAAGAAATTATCACAAAAAATATCTGGAGCCCAAACAACCTTTTTGACTGATGCTTATATGTTCTTAATTAGAGATCCCAAGGTGTTGGAAGGTTTCATTAGATGCCGAAAGAGCATCATAAATCTTTATTTTTGAGGTTGATGGGCCATGATCAGGAACCACAATTTTAAATTGGAAGGTTAGCATCTTTGTCCTCACCAACATTGAATAATTTTGAGACGTATTTATATAAATCATAACATCCTTTTTGTTGTTTTTGTAGGAGGAGTTGATGGATGCATATTGACAAAACAATGGTTCATCCCCAAATGCTAAGCATTTTTTGCTTTAACTTAATGAAACAATGTGTATTTTGTTTTGACTTGATGAAACAATGTATACCTTGCTTTAACTTGATGAAACAATGTGTATCTTGTTTTAAATTGATGAAACATTGTGTGTGTGTGTGTGTGTATTTTGATTTATTCCAGTGAAACAATGACTGGTGTTTTTTTAAGGGTTTTTTACTTGCATAACCCTATGAAATCATGAATTTATTTAAATACCCTCATAAAAATGATATTTGCTTGTATATCCCTACAAATCAATTATATTTACTTATATGTCCCTATAGTTAAGTTGACTCTTAACGGTGTTAAATCAATGGATGAAATAAGAGTAAATTACCAAAATAAGTTTGCTTATATACCCCTCTAAATTTTTTTTTCACATTACTCATTTCATTAAACAAATGACTATTATGGGTTTGTTAATTATCCATCAATTTTTTTTATTATATTTATAGACTTTAAATTATTTAAATTATAGATAACCAATGTAATTTTTTCTATATATAGGGTTTAATTATTTTTAAAAATGATTAAAAATTATGAATTTTTAAGTTGGTGTTTGGCCCACCGACGATGAACACAATTGGGAGGTTCTCCGAGTAAGCTCCGGCGACGGCGTTGATCATGCTGAGACATCTAACGGTGAAGGTAACGATACATGCGCAAATGCCACGGTATCGGGCATAGCCGGTGTTGAGATGGTCTAGTATGGTTAGGTTGAAACCTTCGGGGATGGCATGGACGTCTCTGACGCCGATTTGAAAGAGTCGCAAGTGAGATGGCGTGGTTTGAAGGGATTGGTGAGAAGGTAACCTCAAAAGTTGGTTGTTGAGTGGTTGAGAAGTTTGGGATGTTTCTCAAATAGCTTAGGTTGAATGATGTTAAGGGTAATTGGGTAATTTTGTTAAATTGGGTTAGGTGGAAACTATGGTTAATTCTATAAACCCTAACGGTGACTAACAGTAACTAACGGCAAGGATATACAAGTAAAAAAGTTAGTTTTATGGAGGTATGCAAGTAAATAGTATTTTTATGAGGGTATTTAAGCAATTTTATGGTTTTGCAGGGGTATGCAAGCAATTTTCCCTTTTTTTAATTTATTACTTTTTTTCCACTTAAACAAGTAATAGTCTTTCTTATTGGAGTCTATATCTCAAAGGTTAAGCATTTTATTTTAATAATATTATTTTATGTTACTTAATTTAGGATAACCAACACTGAAAGCACAAGAAACATCAAGCATAAACTCCATTATATAATATTTGAGGCTTAAAGGGTATTTTGATAATATTAATACAAACCCTTACCTTCCTTTACTTTACTCTTGCCCCATGCAAGATATAAGTTCAATCCTTACCTTCCATTCCCTTCCCCTGCCGTACCTTACCTTATGAACCTTCACTACACTCCATCTAAGCAAGGTGTAACATCATATGGATGTTTATTTTGCTACTCAAACTACACAAATATATTCATTTTGGTTGTATTACAATTCGTTTGAATTAAAAAATAAAATAAAATAATCTAACTATGGAAAAAGTATCATGCATAAAAGACATGATGAAAATACTGAAATTAGGTTGTGTTTTTTAAAAGCAACATTTAGATAAAAAGAAAAGGCCCAAAACCCAAAAGATTAAATCTCTTCTTAGGGAAAGAAAGGAACAAAAAGAAATCAAAAGCTTGCAATCAAAACCTAATAACCATCCAAAAAGAAAATCAATCAAAATAGAGGAAAAGTAAGAAATCAAACATGTTATATAATAAATCAAATATCATACTATGGCTTCCACCTCAAATATTATTTCATATATTTGCTTAAATAGACAACAATAGTTATTTTCACAAGAGAACTTTTTTAAAGATATTTTTTATTAGTAATGTTATAAAGCATCAATTTTTTACTATAACTAAAAATGCAAAATATACTTACTAAAGAGTACTTTAATTAATCTATGAATAGCATTAAATAGCCTATAAACACAAAGGAACATCTCTTTGTTGACTTCAAAAAAAATTACAAACTCAAACCAAGGACCTTGCCACATTAGTGTCAGTTCAGTTTTGGGTTTTTCAATATCCATGTACTCTAGTCAGGCCAAACTAATCTTAAGACCAGTCCTGAGTTAACAAGGTTACCATAATAAGGCATTATTCCATAGAAATGGTTAGGGTTATTTAGTTAAATTTAAAAAAAAAGATGAATTTTTAATTTTTTTTTTTTTCTTTTCATGCAATTGCTTTTCTCCAAAATCATATTACAAATATATATATATATATATATATATATGTCCTAATAAAGTTAAACAATTAATAATAAGATTTTTTTAGGCTCAATAACAAATTCCAAGAAAAAAATTAATTTAATCCTCATCTTAAAGAAATTAAGTTAATTCACATTTACCCAAGGATTAACTATAGACTAAACAAGGATGGCTATCATCCTTAGCTAATCCTTGGGTAATGTTTAATTTCAACAATTTTGCCTATAGAAGTTAATCTCTTGCTAAATAAAAATTCTAAAAAATAAATATACTTATGGATTAGCTACAGAAAAATAAAAATGGCTACTCTACCTAGCTAATCCCTAGGCTAAGATTAGCTAGGGAATAAATTCCAATGGATAGTTTCAAACGCTACTCCATTGTTGAATTTTAGCCACACAGTTCCAACGTGATTTAGTAACAAATTAGCTTGGGAAAACTTTTCATTGATAATTCCCAAGGTATTTCCTTATGTAATCTCTTGGTAGTTTTTCTAGCATTTTTATCTAGCCATTTCTTGTTGTTCCCTATCTATTCCCTAGCTAATTACCAAAAAGAAAGTTGCCCTAGGTAAATTTGTTGGTAATTAATAGTTTTTTTATAGTATATGGGTAATATTACTATTGGTCATACAAATTCTAAGTAAACTTCATGCATTTTTTAATTTGGGCTCTTAACTGACGGACTATTACTAAAAGAACAATAATATAACCAAAACTGAATTATAAATGGGCACATGGTTTTATGGCTGATATGTTCCTGAAAGTACGTATTTTGCATATCATTTATACTACATTTAGCATGAGATTTTACATGTTTAGCACCAAACTAGTACATAATTTCATTCTTTTGTTCACCACAAGCTTTTATTCCACCTTAGGGCCAAAAAAGCGAACTTGCTAAACCAAAGGATCACCATAGCTCACAATGGGTCAACTCCTATCATGACCGTAATCAAGCCATGTCAATGTGGAATCACAGAGAAAAATACAAAAGTCATAACGTCATCCACAACGGCCATTGTGAATCATAATGACCGTGACCAATCTGCACAACGGCAACACAGACCATGCCAAGACATAACTTGTGGGCGAAGCAACAGAACTCACTCACCACGGCTGTCACAACGGGCGTGTTGAGGCTGTGGCTAACTCAGGTTATAAATACCCCTGGATTTTACAAGTGAAGGGGAATTCTTTTGCCAAATTTGGGAGAGGTGGGTGGATTTTTAGAGACCCTTGCGGCTGAAGACAAGTTCCATCAAGATTTCAACCGATTTTGGTGAGTTTTCCAAGGAAGATTCAACGTGCATCAATAGTGGAGTGCGCTCGAAGAGATTTGGAGTTCTCTTGATGATCTTGGGATCTACTCAACCTCAACCACCGAAAACCATATTGGAGGAAGTTAGTCTAGAAATTCTTTTGATTTATTTCCTTTGGATTATTGTTATTAATTGATCAATATTTTTATATCCATTAAAGGGCCCCAATTCGAGGGGGATTTCATGTAAATTCACCTTGATTGTTTCTTGTAATTCTTTACTGACAATTCAATATTCTTTCTAGTCTTTTGTGATTCATTGCATTTTACTTAATGATATTTTGTTGATGTAGAGAGGAAGATATGCCCATACATTATAACACCCATGCTCTTTTAAATCTATGCATGCACTAAGAAATTAGGTATTGCTAGATTTCTAGATTATGGTTGGATTAGATTTCTGGATTAGGATTTGATTAGCCCTTCTAGTGTAGTTCTTGAACTTAAGACGAACATAGGAGGTTGGGGTGGAAAAGATTCCATTTTAGACCTAGTTGCCAAGAGAATGGGACCAGTAGGCCCTTGAATTCCCCCGATCTAATACTAGATTGAATCGTCACCCCTTAACGCTATTTCACAAGTAATCATTAAGGGAATCTTCATACAAATTCCCAAACTCCTTCCAATCGCACCTAACGATCCTCAATTTTATTGTATTAATCAGTTTGTAGAAGTAGAATTAAGAAGCATGACCAGTTACCATCGCAAACTCCTTCCAACTACAAGAAAAAAATACTTTTTGCTATGACCAGTTACCGTCGCAAAAACTTAAATGTCGTCGCAAAAGATTTTTTGCGACGGCATATGACCGTCGCATGTCGTCGTATCTACTTCCATCGCAAAAGATAATTTTTGCAACCAACCGTTGCAAAAACTAGTAATTGCGACAACAAAAAGCCGTCGCACAAAATATTAAAATCTTGTCACAAAAACATTAATAATGCGATGAATTAAGTCGACGAAATGTTTTTGCAACGACAACTAGTCGTCGCAAAAGGTATTATTTGCAATGAAATATTGTTCATCGCAAAAGATATTATTTGCAACAAAGAGTAAGCCGTCGCAACGGATTATTATTTGCGACTAACTACTATCCGTCGGGAATTAATATTTTTTACGACTAGCTTTGTATCATCACAAATAAGTGTTATTTGCGACCAATATCAATTGGTCGCAAAGAATATTTTTACTATGATTTGGTGCCCTATTGTGACCAAGTCATCGCAAATGTTATATGGAAAAATGGGTAGCATACATCTAATTAATTAGAATCATATATTACAATATAATTTAAATTATATAATAACAAGCTCACACACAATAAACTCATTCACCACAACATTGACTCAATTTAACATATGAACCTAATAGTAGGTTAACATTGACTTATGTCTAACATAATTAAATATTATAAACTTCTACAAAACAACGACACAATAAAAGTTCAAAACATGAAACTAAATAAGTGTACAAAATTAAGTGTTATAGATTTTTACAAAACATTAACTCGATAAAAGTTTTAAAAATGAAATTCAATAAGAATTGAAAACAATCAAAACATTTAAATCTTCAATCATTGTCATCATCGTCATCTTCACTACTATCTTCATTTTCGTTGTCATCATCATTTTTTTCGGAATCTTCCTCCAAGTTGTTCTCATTGTCATCTTTTTCATCAGCATTGCCATATGCATAGTTCAATGTCTGACCTGGACTCATGAAATTCTATTTGCTAGGCCAGAAAACACATTTTGCATGTAGTTTCCGACCAATTAACATGTATGGGCTTACCTGGGATGCAACACTTAAGTCTGAGTTCTTCTCGACTAAACTATCTAGCTTCTCCCCTTGTGCCAGCACACCATCGATAGTCTTATGCTGCATTATGTTTGAGGTATAAGAAATATGCACGACCTAGTATAAAATCATAATGTCATAAGCATACCTACTTCACAATCAAAATAAAAACAAAAACTCACCATTCTTGATACAATTACCATGATAGCATAGTCTTTAGTTTGTGGTTACCAGAAAAACGAGTGTTGCAAAATGATGAAAGACATCAGACATCAAACATCAAACAAGATAAAATGATAAAATGAATGATCATAGAGATGAATCCTTACAAGAATAATTTTGGTCTCATCCAAGTCCCTCTGGATCCTCAACAACTTGTCAGCCTCGGCCGGATCCTTGAAATATAAAGGATAGGGTGAGTTTAGGTCTTTCAAATAAAAACTTTTCAGCATATTTCATAGTTAATTTAAACTAAATAAAAAGTCTGTCATGATAACACAATGGAAAATAATACCAAACTTCGGTTGACATATTATTTAGCCTTTTGTCTAAAGCCTCAAGAGAGTGGTGAGAACAATTGCCACAAGCATTATTGTTAAAGAGTTTTGTCAACTCAAAGTCACCAAGAACAATTGATGATCAGAATAGTTGTCACAAGCATGACGACAAGTCAATGTATTGATAACAAGTTAATGTTGCCATTTTTTGCAGAATCTGTTTGCAATAAATTATGTTACCAACTTTTGCATGATGGCAAGTCTATGCATTGATAACAAGTCAATATTGTTAAGAATTTATTGATAACAATAAATTCTGGTTTTCATAGTAGAATCTGTTTGGTTGTTGTGTTCACGAGCTTGTTAAATGTATATATTCAGTTAATCAAATGATGTGCATGTAATTAATCATGTAAGCTATTTGTTACGGTGTTATTTTTCATTTTTTTATTGCTACCATGCTTTGCGAAAAGCAGATGGTCTTTATTGATATATAAAAACATGGCACGAAAAGCAAGGTTGGTTTAGGTTTTCAATTATGGGGCTTGTTATCATCCATGCATCTAAGTTTTTACAATGCCCACTGTTTATAAACAAGGAAAAAAATAAAGAAGAAGAAGAAGAGTTTTACAATGTCATAGCTTGACTGAAATTGAGATGGAAAGGTATATATCTGAGCTTCATTTAAGTTTTGTATTTTAAGCACCATGTCATTTATGACTTCTTTACTTCCTAATTAATAGAGATCAATATCAAAACTGGTCACAGATCATAGTGTAATAGTTCTTTATTTACTCTTCTTATTCTAAATAAGTAATTGAGAGCTCTATACAACAACCTGCGATACACAGTTAAAATACCCACAAACTTGGGCTACACCAAAATAAATGTTCCTATGGTTTAACATGCTACAACAATTCCTACTTCCAAAACATTCTGCATGTTAAATTAAGTAAAACCTGAAGAATTTTAATCTATTTTGCGCTCTCAATATCAACTTCAACAACTTCAGCATGATCATATCAAAGGACTCCTCTCAAGTAAAACCAATACTGCCAGCTTGTCATCATTCCTGACTCCAGACTAAAGCAAACATTAAACATAAACACCACAACTAATCGGGCACAAAAAATAATGTTCCATCTTTAGGGTTTATCAAACAAGACACAAGATATGAGAAAAGGACATCAGCACAAACTCACAGCAGTGTATAACCCATGATGTCAAACTATTATTCATTGAAGTAAATTACTAAAGTTTCTTGGCCTAGATGGGAAAGAAACAACAAAATTCAAAGATGACTTTCAAGTAAACTTCAACACATATATTTATTGTTCTGATCTTTATATATATATATATATACTCTTTTTATTCAAAATGTTACCCAGGTGATTAGCTACTCTTTATTCCACAATTGTAAGCATAACAATGAGAACTAGATGTTCAGAATGGTAAACATCAGCAAAGAATCCATCATTTCTAAGAAGCCAAGAACAACAACAATAACAACAACAACAACAACAACAACAACAACAATAGATCCAATAAAAATAGCAATAATTAGAAAAGAACATACCTTTATTTCTCTTATCATTGCCAGAATGATCCTGAAAATCAAGAACAAAAATTTTGATATTACTTTAAAAACAGAAAATTTCCCAAATTTCAAAGAGTAAATTCAACCAACAACAACAACATAGCAATAATTAGAAAAAACATACCTTTATTTCTCTAATCATCACCAGAATGATCTTGAAAATCAAGAACAAAAATTTTGATATTACTTTAAAAACAGAAAAATTCCCAAATTTTAGAGAGTAGATTCAACCATATAAGAGAAAATACGGCCAAATATCGCAATCCATAGGTTTAGAATTTCAACTTTTTACCATCATCTCTCTCTCTCTTAATGCCACTAATTTTGGTTCATGGCTGCACAATTAGAGGCCAGCGCCGAACCAGATCGCCCAGCGCCGGAATTCGTCGAGGCCTTCCCTTATGACATAGCGGAAATCTCCGTCGATGTTCATGACCTTGTGGTCATGACCGAGAACGGAGTGAATGGCACCGCTAGAGCGAGAGACTTCGATGGAGAGACAATGGAGGAGGTGTATGAGACGGAGCTCGTCGCCACCACGGTCAAGCAAGTCATTGAGGAGTACGGCGACGATGTGGCCACTAGTCTAGCGGCAGGTGGAGTCAATGAGGCTACCAAGAGAGAGAGCGGCAAGGGATTTGGGAAGGTCGCCATGGAGACCTCCAATGGCGACGAGGCAGGGATGTGGGTTGGAAGAGGAGATGGATTAGGGGTTAGGGTTAGGGTTTGGAGAGAAGGGGAAAAAGAGATTGATGACAGAGAAGTTGACAAAGAAGGAGAGGATGAAGAGCTCTCTATCTGATCTATCATTATAGAAAACTTAAAAAGCCTTGTGACGAGGAAATTAAAAATAATGTTTACTAATTAGACATCTAATTAGAGATTTTATCTTTAAAGCAACAGTTTTTAAATTATAATGTTTATTAACATATTCAAATTATGAAAAAAAAAAGCCAATACTAAATATTTATTAATTAATATTAATTTTAAAAGATTATTGTTATAGTATTTATTAATCAAAATCAAATCATTTTTCACTAATATATATTGGGGCAAAAAAAATTTCCCAAAAACTAATTAATTTCTATTTTTACAAAATTTGAGAGAGTATTTGCAACAAAATGCAATTTGGTTATAAAAGCCCACAATTTTTCACACAAACCTCATATTTTTTGCGACGACATTTGTTTTGGTAGCAAAAACCCAAAACTTTTTCCGATGAGTATTTGTATTGGTCGCAAAGAGATGTAGTTTTTGCGACTTTATTTGTGTTGGTAGCAAAAGCTAATAGTGTTTGCGACGGCTATAGTTGGTTGTCGCAAAAGGCCATAGTTTTAGCAACGGATGTATGAATTGGTCACAAAAGCTTATAGTTTTTGCGACAAATATTTGTCTTGGTCGCAAATAGTGATGGTTTTTGCAATGAGTGCATGTGTTGGTCGCAAAAACTTATAGTTTTTGTGACGGATGTTTGTGTTGGTTGCAAAAAATTATTCTTTTGCGACAAGGATTTTAAATGGTCGCAAAAAACTTATTTTGTGATGACATTTTAAGCCATCGCAAAAACATTCGTCGCAAAAATATGTTTTTCTTGTAGTGACACCATACACATTCAGGCTATTGATTAAGCGGAAATGAAGTAATATGAGCCACTCACCGTTTCTTGAGGAATACGACCCTCGTGCTCACCCACGAGGTATTGCTTGACGACCCTTGCACTTGCTGTATATATAGACCTTAATCCACAGGTCCTGTCAATGGCCATAGATGATTTATTTTATTTTATGAGTACTTATAATGTTAAGGCACTCTCATAGATTGAAAATTTACTATCTAACTCACATATATTAGATCTCCAAAGTTGCCACAACTAACTTAGCTCTAGACTTGTAAATCCTGATGAGTGCATTTCATATAACCATTTTACATATCTCTTTTATATATTTAACTTATCTTTTAGCTTTTATTTATTGTGTTTCGATGCTACTTTGGGTATTTGTGAATAAATGTGTGTGGGATCAAAAATATGCGTCTGGCATCATGAAGAAGACACCAGATGATATATCGAAACACAAATATCATACTTGTTTTGTGAGTTCATCCATTCCTAATAGAGGCAAGCCTCTACTATTAATTACCCCAGATTAGAATCTTAGGAACCTCCGATTAAGGGCAAAAGTACAAGTAAAGGGACAAAAAAATTATGAATTATAAATTTTATTATTTTATTACATATATTCAGTACATCATATATATGTCAATATATGACTTTCTTTTTATAAATATAGATATATATATCATATATCGTTGTCACTGCCTGTGCCTTGTCACCGCTTTGCGTGCCTCATTGCAGTCTTCAAATAAGTATTTCATGACTTCATAATATTTGTTGCCGTTTTGAAACAAATCACCGCTGCCTGTGTCTTGTTACTACACTGCATGTCTTGTTGTCGCCTTCTTTTCTTTATGTCTCATTATTGCTTTGAGACAAATTTAGCCACCACATTGAGATGAGCACCCTTATCTTTGCTTTAAGATTAGTGGTGCATATTTCTCTGCTATTCATTTGCTTGCATATCATTTCTAGATAAGCACCCTTGTTGCTGCTTCGAAATTAGCATTTACTATTTTATTTATTTATTCATTTTTTGGTTGCCTCAGGATAATTAAGTTTTTTTTTCCATGCATACAATGCATGTTTCCTCTGCTATCCATTTTGCTGGCATATCATTTTTCAGATTTTTTTTTAATTTATTTTTATTTTTATTTATTTTAATCCACACTTATCATAGTGGGCTCTATTTATTTATTTATTTATTTATTAGAGGGCATATGAGCATATAGCATGCACACTTCCCATTTTTTATTTCATTATTTTTTCATGCTTTCTCAACTTTTATCTCATGCACGTGTGCATGTATATAATGAATTTTTTTCTCTTTATTTTTATTTTTATTATTTTATTTTATTATTATTTTTTTTATATCATGCCCATATGTATGCATGACATGCTCCTCACTTTTTATTATACTTCTCATTTTTTATTATCATCATTTTTTCCATTCATGCATATAATAATATTTTGTTTTAATCTTCCCATATATATTTCTTCAAGGTGGGCCCCATGTGAGTATATCCATGCTTATTACTTCATGCTTTTTATTTTATGCAAGTATGCATGCATGTCTCTCATTCAATTTTTTTTATATTATTTTTTATTTCTTCATGCCACGATGCATGCTTCTTTTATTTATTTAATTAATTAATTAAATTTTTTTTGTCATACACGTATGCATGCTTCATCATCATTTTTTTCATTATATATATATATATATATATATATTGCCATGCATATGTGCATGCATATAATGATAATTTTTTTTTATATCTTCCCATGCATATCTCATCACAGTAAGCGCTTCTTTTTATTATTATTATTTATTATTTTTAAACATGTATATGAATATGCCTGTTTTTCATTCACTTGCATGTGGGTCTTTTTCATAGTGGGCTTGACGCATGCTTCTCATTTCTTTTTTTTATTTATATGTATTTTTCTACCAGCCAAAAGCTTGATGTCTGAATAATTACAGAAGAAACAACCATAACATAAATATTGAGGAATTGATTTAACTCCTAATTAAAAGCTTGAGATGAGCTACAACAAATACTTCCACATTGCAGGACGATCTCTTGATATAATGAGGGCCCATGTGCTTCTCATCATTTTCATTCATTTTTTTATTACTATTTTTTTTGTTTTGCATGCTTCTCATGACTTCTTTTTATTTAATTTTATTTTTTTTATTTTTTTTATTTTTTTATTTTTTTTATTTTTTTTTATTTTTTTATTTTTTTATTTTTTTTATTTTTTTTACACATGTGCATGTTTTTCTCATTCATTCTATATTATTATTATTTTTTATCTCATACACATGCATGCCTGTGAATTTGTATTCACGTCTCTTTTTTAAGAACTATCACCATCATCATTAACATCATCATTGCCATCAAACATCAACATGAATATGCATGCTCGTTAGTGGTTGTTCTTAGGTGTTAGCCATCATATTGAGTGTCTTGGCTATATCTATATATATCACATTCTTAATTCCCTATGCATGCATAAACAATGGCCGCCGGCCGCCAGCTCGCCGGGGCATGTTCCTTAACT
This sequence comes from Dioscorea cayenensis subsp. rotundata, assembly GCF_009730915.1. Lineage (NCBI taxonomy): Eukaryota > Viridiplantae > Streptophyta > Magnoliopsida > Dioscoreales > Dioscoreaceae > Dioscorea > Dioscorea cayenensis. The sequence goes on along the minus strand of NC_052485.1, from coordinate 14,159,271 downwards.
ATTTTGAATTAACTTTTTTGGCATAAGACATAAAAAATGCACATATGCATTACATTTAGTATCACTATCCATCAGCTTCTGAATTTTAATCACAAAGCCAGATTATATTCTCCGATCTTGGCACATATATGGCAACCATTCTCGTTCATACAATAGCAACTCATTCATAAATTGGTTTCCATCCCTCTTTTAGCATTATCAACCATGCAACCATTCTGTTCCATAATTTTGTTCAACAATTCTAGCTTTGTCTAACAAGAGCCAAGCAACATTAAACTTACCCAGTGAATACAAAGATTCTAACAAAACATGGAGAACCACTTTCAATGGGATTACATTCTTTGTTACCATCTCATCAAAAAGAAGCTTGGCTCTAGCAAAAAGATGGCATCAGGTTCATGGGGTATTTTGTTTTCAAATGTGTAACTAGATACAACAGCGAGCAAACAACCATTTCTATTAAAAGACAGCGCTGCACTAATACTTGGAATACTAATTTTTTTTTTTTTAATTGCTTCCATCCTACACATTTACATACTCATCACAGCCTCAAACAAGATAAACTGTGTTTCTACCATCTTCTGATTTTCATTGGTGGCTTCAATGAGGATAGTCTGCACGTGGGGTTATGAGCCCATAGAGATGGAGCTGGGAGTGAAGCAGAACTTGAGAAGGACGGAGACAGCATCCATCAAGCAGCAACAACAGCGAGCAGTGTAAAGTCACAACTAAGAAAAAAAACTAGGGTTTTTAGTCCTAAATACCAAATTGTAATATGAATATTTTTTTATACATTGTATTTTATTTATAAAGTGTTTATATGTTTACATAGACAATAAAATATAAACTTAGAACTAATTATACAAGGAAAGAAGGCTAATTAAAGTGAGGAATATTTTAGACAATAATGCCTATAATAAATATAATCATGTTTACATAAATATCATATATAATTATTCTTAAAATATGTCAACGCCAAGAATATTTTTATAATAGAAAAATGGTCACTTTTTTCCTTGTTAAGAGGTCAAGTAATCAACCCTCTCTCTGACAATTCAGATGCTTGTCCACTTTACTAAAAATAAAAAAAGAACACTTTGGAAGATCTTAAGTGATTATATACAATCCTATATATAGTTGTGGCAATTAAGAAGAAATGGCTATTGTTCCAACTTGATGTGAATAATACTTTCTTATAAAGAGATCTACATGCATAGATTTATATGAAAGTTTCACAAGGACTATCTACAACAAATTCAAGCCATGTTTGCAAGTTGAAAAAAATCATTATATGTCCCTTAAACCTTAAAATCCAGGGGTATCAAAGTTCAAATAATGACTATTTTTTGCAATCTAAGACAGCAAGAGATTTGGTCGTATTTTTGGCAATGTCTGTGGATGACATACTTGTCACAAGTATAGATAGAGAAGAAATTCAATCAATGAAACACTTCCTTGACGCTCAATTCAAGTGGATTAAACTAAATATGGAGGATGGTCCACTTACTAATGGTCCTGCATCTTATAGATGTTTAGTTGGGAAATTAAATTACTTGAGTCAATTCAAGGCTTCACCAAGCGAAACTCACGTAGAAGCAGTAAAGAACACACTTAGTCACATGAAATTCAATCCGACACAAGGGATGCTTATGAGTGCAGAACAAGATTACAATCTCACTGCTTACTGTGTTTCTGATTGGCCTCCTTACCCCCAACACCAGGTTATCTGTTAATGGATTCTTTATCTTTTGGGAACAACCCTCTCTCTTGGAAATCTTAAAACTAAAATGCAATTGCACTTTCCTCAGCTGAAGCAGAGTACGGTTCAATGAGAAGAACATGTGCTGAGCTGGCCTGGTTAACAAGGTTACTTCATGAGTTAACTGTGACCAATGTTACTCCAATTCCGCTCAAATGTGATAACCAAGCTGCAGTTTATATCGCAAAAATTCGGTTTTCTATGATAAGAATTTTGAATCTCTTCTCTATGTTTTCCCTCTAAGTTCAATCCGGATTGCTTCTTTTTCTCCATCTCGGCAATGGCTTTCACACTGTTTTTCTCAAAGATCAATCCATCTCATTATTTTTAACAAATGGGTCCTCACAATTAACAACTCTTCTGGGCAAGCGTGTGACAGTGATAATCATTGCAAAAGAGCTGACATTGTCTGTGAAAGGCTATGTGGGTCTCACTTAGTTATGGTCATTTGAGTTTTGATAATGAATGGTCACTAGCTCATTCATGTTTCTTTTTTTTATTATTATTATTTATTTAAAAATGTTGATTTAAGTCTCATCTATGAATGATCTGATATGTGTTCACCGGCGGAATTAGAGACAAAATTTAGAGGGTGTTGAATTCAAATTTTATAAAAAATTATAAATATTAAATAATTTGATTAATTCAAATTTGAGAGGATAATAATCAATATTTCAAAAATATAAAATATACATTCATCCAATAATTTTGGTTTATGTGTAAATAATTACATAATTAGCAAATAAGTCAACTAACTATTAAACACTAATAAAAAAATAATACAATTGGAAAAAAAACTTTTTTTTTTAAAACAAATTCAATTATTAATTACAACAATTATTTAAAATATAATCTAACAAATAATCAATTAATCACAACAAATATCTAACAATTTTCACGATAATTTTCATAATAAATAATCAAACAAAGATTTAATGAATATCAAATAAATTTCCATAACAAATAATCACACAAAAATTAAATTAGTTATGAAACAAATTAAAAAAATATAATAAGTCTCTATAATGAAAGATAAAATATACTTGGAATAGATTGAGCAAAGAAAAAAAAAACTCATCAATCAACACAATTCATGCAATAATTTTTTTTTAGAGATTTTAAGATAGCAATTGCAATTTTTTTTAGAGTTTTATTATTATTATTATTATTATTATTATTATTTATTATTTATTATTTATTATTATTATTTATATTAATATCCTAAAAAATTATAATTATGTATTAATAAGTTAAGTAAAAAATATATCTAAATATAAAATTTAAAAACAAAAATATTTGAAGATCTATTTTGGCTAGCGATATTATTTATTATTATCACAACATCAATTTAATTTAATATAATAATTTTATTATTTTCATTTAATTTATTTTAAATATTGTGGTGGTAGAATCTTGAAAATAAAGATAAAGAGTGTCCATATAAATTATACTTATTAATATTTTAATAAATATATATATATATATATATATATATTATATTCTTGGGCAAGAGGGTGCTTGAGCACCCCTTTGCCCCCCTCTAGATCCGCTCATTTGTTCACCAATGTTTTGTTTCTCTATTTATTAAAAATTATAAACTGGTCATGTTAGTATAGGTATGTTACTGTATGTATGTCTTGAAGTGCCAATCTTGAGTTTGTGTGTTGAATAATATACTGCTCGACTTAAGTATGTATTTATGTTTTGTATTTTACTTAGAAATTGTAATAATAAAAAATTATCTGCTTTAATTTATTTAAAATAATATTTTTGATATTTCCATATAATATACATCCGTAATAATTGTTTTCAATGACGTGGATGCCAAGTTGGTATCCATATCAGTATCACACCATTGTTTCTATTTCCAAATGTCTTTATCTGTTTTAATCTATTTAAAATTATATTTTTGATATTTTTATATAATATACACCTGTAATAATTGTTCTTAATGATGTAAATACCAAATTTGGCATCTATATCAGCATCACACCATTGTTTCTATTTCCTAATCTCTCTATTAGTTTTTCTTAATCTTCTAAAGTTTTGGGTTTACATTAAAGATTTAGGATTTTCAAATTTTGTGTATATGGTGTAATAATATTTTAATTTAAAATGTTAAGGTTTTAGATTTAAGTTTTATAATCTTTTATAGTTTTTAAAACTTATGATTTATATGGTTTGAATTTGGAGTTTATGAAAAAAAAAATAGCATAGATGATTACGTGGATACCAACTTAACAACTTCGTATGTAAATATACCATTACTTGTATAGAAATACTTTTAGATATTCTTTCACTTATTTGAAAAGAAATTAAATTACCAATCTTTATATCATAAAGATGTTTATTTATATTTTTCAAATTTAAATTTATAATTTGTGCTTTAATTAAATGTATTTAAAATTAATTAATATTTATAGCCAAAATAGATCACGTTGAACAACTTTCTGTTATTATTGGTAAGTAATGTTGTAGGTAGACTAAAATTGTGATGAAAAATTTTCTTTTATATTTTTAAATTATTTACTAGATTATTTATAAATTATTTTAAAGGAATAAATGCATGTGTGCTTCCGTTGCTAACTTCTGCTTTTATTAACAAGTTTGAAAAAAATGTGTAAATGTCCCTTTGACTATTTGTAAATAAATAAAATAAATACAAAAAATGCAACAGAAATCCAAAGTGCAAAAATTATAAAAAATGAAAATTTGAAAAATATTTTAAAACAAACTATGTTTTCTGGACGTAAAACAGTAAAATTGAAACTGAGATCTGTTGAGAAATTGTGGGATCAGGAAGACCAAATAAGTTTGGGAAGACACACATAAGTTTGGGAGAAGGCGTTGGGGAAGAGGCCAGGAGATACCAAAAAATAAGATTAAATGATAAAATTCGTTACTCTACGGGGGCGGCAAAATAATTAAATTTTTAAAAAAATTCCCAAAAACTAGAAAATCGGTGCATTCGGACACATGAGTTCAGAAATCAGAATTTTGCCTCCATATAAGAGGGCATTACCATAAAACCAATGATGAAGGCTAATGAATAGTGGTATATATAAAGTGGGTGAAATCTTGTAAATAGACAATGTAGTACTAAACTATATATGAATGTTTTGAAAATCTAAAATGGGCCCAATATATATGGGCATATAACAATCACTTAAAATATATATATTAAAAGTGATTGGTCATCTGGATTTTTGGGATTTAATTTTTTATTGTTACAGTCAAGGTCAAATGTTTGTGACATTGTTTATCCCATTTTTTTACTATACTATATTCATATACTATGTTCATAAGAGTACTGTTCATCCCCTATATAGTACTGTTATTTATATAGACTATTTACTAAAATGGATGATATTAACTTAAATTCAAATCCAATAGCTTATAAGAGGACATTTTTAAATAAGCTATCTAAAAAAGTCTTTAAAATACCGGTCCTCATATATATTTATATGAGGACCGGTATTTTAAAGACTTTTTTAGATAGCTTATCTAAAAACATTCTCTTATAAGCTATTCAAATATATATATATATATATATATATATATTAAGTGCCATCAATTTTCGTAAATAATTCTAGTTATTTCTATTATATAAAACTCATATAAATTATTTTTCACACTTCTAATTCAAAATGTAAAATGTAATATATGGTCAATGATAAAACAATTATTCAGTGATTAAAAAATTTTAGGACTAATCAAAATGAAAATGCAGTGGATTGCAATTTTTTATATTGGTAATTGTCAAAACCCATTAGAACTTTCTTTTATGCACCTTTATCTTTCCCAAATTTGAATATTCCAAAATGGTTTTTTTTTCACAGCTTAATTTTTAATAATGTTAACATAAAAATTACTGAAATTGACAGGAATGACCCTCAATTTTTTAAACAGAAATACATAATATTAAACGAGAATACCAGATATTATCTTAAAAAACAAATATTAAACCAAAAAGTAACGTATTAAGTGAAAATTTATGTGATTACACGTAAACATGTAATATTAAACAAAAATTAGAATTATTAAGCGGAAAGTATATGTTGTAAGATATAATAAACTTATGGAGTGAGCTGGAGTGACGGAAAAGAAAATGTTCTAAAAAAAAAGAGATTGTTTGGAAAATTCAAAAATTAGAAGGACTGTTTGGGAATTTTATAACTTTCAAGGGTTAAAATAATTTTTCCAATATATATAATATCATTATTAATTTTTATAAAAAATAATGAGTGATGTCACGTGAATTACGTCATGCCATGTCATGCTACCACTGAATAAATAAAGTAAAAAAGATCTTTACACTGCCAATAACTGTTGGATCACAGTGTTCATGAAAGCAGACTAAAAGTATTTACTTTTGCACTTATCACTCCAACGACTTGCCAAAGTCAATAGCACACTTACTTGATTTTTTTTTTTAAATTGATAGGCACCTTTATATTAAACCCCATATCAAAGCTTGGAATTATGTGCATATCCCTCAGATAATATTTTATATATATATATATGAATAAACTTGATCTAAGAAAGTATTTGGGGCCGCTGGTTTTTTAAAGATGGCTGTTACATCATCATCATCCAATAAATATTATTTATATAAAATTATAAAAAATTATTATTATCTATTGTATATGATTATTGCTCAATATTATTTAATATTATTTAATATTATATATAAATTGATAATAACTATTAAATACAAAATTGATTATTATTAAAACATCCATAAATTTTAAATTTAAAAATGTAGATAAAAAACGTGCCTCCAAATATATGTATAAAGTCAAGGATGTTTGGTTGATGAATAAAATAGTAAGATTTAGAAATCTTTCAAAAATGCAAGGATTTAAAAACCGGACCGGACCGGCCGGTTGAACCGGTTGAACCGGGAATCGGCCGGTTGAACCGGTTGAACCGGGAACCGGCCACCAGTCCGGTTCATTTATATATATTGAACCGGGTTCTAATTGAACCGGCTATGAACCGTTGTCGGACCGGGAACCGGTGAACCAGTTCAACCGGACCGACCGTTTTTTTTAAAAAAAAAATTGAACTTTGAATTTATTTGGTGGTTCATGTTATATTAATATTAGAAAATTTGTTGTATTAATATTGGAAAATTTGAATTTTATTATGTTGAAGTTGTGAATTGAATCAATTGATACTTGTGGACTTGTTTGGTGCTTTGTTATTTGTACTTTGTAGATTTGTAGTATTTTTGTATATAACTATGTATGTTCATGTTGAGAAATTAAATTTTATATAGAAGTGAAAGTTGTGAATTCTTCAAGCTTGTGCCTTGTGGTAGTGGTGGGCTTGTTTGTTACTTGTTGGTCTTGTATTTTAATGTAGTCTTGTCTTGAGTTTTATAGAGTGTAGACTTGTAGTTATATACTTATATTTTAAAAATAAAATTCATGGAGGACTTGTGATTTGTGACTTGTGAGCTAGTAAAAGAAATAAAATTTTAATTTCATAGTTATATTTATTAAATTTCTATTTTCCCCCATTTTTCTGGATTTTTTTTATAATTTTATGAAATTTTATTATTATTTTTTAAAATTTATTTATTTTAAAAAAAATTTAAAAATAGAAAGCATTGAACCGGCCGGTCGAACCGGTTGGACCGGTTGAACCGCGAACCGGTTGGCCAACCAGTTCGTCGACCGGTCCGGTTTTTAAATCCTTGCAAAAATGAACTTTGTTGCAAGATATTTTTTTCTTTAAACTTATTAAACTTTGATTTGCCTAATAGTAATTAAAATTAAATGTAAATAAAAATAAAATTATATTTTTCTTATAATTTTTAATATTAATAAAATTATTCTTATTCAGAAAAGATTTTTTTTAAATAATTATTACAAGTGTTTATTTAGGCATTTATCATACAAACAATTATAATTTGATGCTAATGGGTTCGTAGCTCATCAATAAAGCCCCACTTACATAAAGTGATAGTAGAAGCTTTTAATTACCTTGTATTTAAATCATTCAAGTGTAATGTGGTAATAACGAATCTCTGGTGTAAGTTCAAATTTATAACCTAAGCCCCACTTCCCGAAAATAAGAGCATGGGGGTGGATCATCACTTTCCGCCCCGTAGATACCCCTGACTAATAGCACATATCGCATTTATCAAAAAAATGAAAAAAAAAATATTTCCCTTTAATATTTTATTATTTTTTATTTTTATCTTTTTAACATTCAACTTAAAAATATATGATTATATTATTATTTTTTATTGTCAAAAATTTTGAACCATATTTATTTAATTAAATCTTAGGAAACCATCGTTATATTTGAAATTTAGGGACATTTCACACGGCGAATAGATTTATATATAACAGTCATTATTAATTTTTGCACAGTATAATACTTAGCATCTCTTAATAATATTGAAACATAATAAATAACAATAATTTTACATGTTCCTATAAATAGCAGCTATTAAATCATGATCTAACCACTACTTAACTCTTCTTGCATAGCCATGCAACACGAATTATAAATATGAAGATAAAGCAATTTTCTAATAATAATATTATTATTAAATATAAAAATTATTTTTATATAAAAATAGCACTAAACTATAAAAAAAATATTCGACCACAAAACATAATCTAACAATACTAATAAATGAACAAACAAATAAATAAGCTATACATATGCAATAAAAAAACCGTAGAAGACAGACCAATAAAAATAAAGAAGAGTCCCACTTGGCAGAACACAAAAGGACAAGCACAAAAACTACAAAAATTATTCCGAATCTTCTGTAGTTTATCAGAAGAAAACAAAAAGCACTGCTACCAAACTTGCTTGATTTCATTGGCATCAAACCAATTTATTCCATCAAACTGAGACACTAGAAAAGCTACATCTACTGGGAGTACAACCTCTTAATTCTCCAAAATAACTTAAATTCTAAACTTCCTTAAGTGCAAGACAAGCTCCAATGCCAACACCAATATGCATTGTTGCAAGACTAATCCACATAACCTTCCTAGCCATTGAAGCCGGCACGGTCACTCTACAACCTGGCACCGACAGCAGCATCAGAGCCAATCCAAGAGCAAAACTCAGTAGCATCACAACAACATACAACACAACAAGCACTTTGTGAGAACTTTTCCGCAGATACGCCAACGGAGAATTAAAGATTCCTCCTGAAGCAATGGATAGCACAGTCATTGCAACCTTGAAAGCCATTCTGTGGAACTTCTTACGATCTTTGGCTTGGTTCGGCTGTCCTGCTTCCAAGTCATGCACCACAACATTGGTGGTCGCCATTGTTTGCTTGTGATGTGGGAGAACCAGACATTATCATATGCCTTTTATAGAGCCTTCTTGCGTGGAAAAACAATGCGGGTGTTTCTCTTTAGAGGAACAGTGCTTATACAACCTTTAAAGTGTCAGCATCTGTACATACATTGAAAGCATCAATGCTGTTGCTCAGTAAAATGTATGTGTTCAAGAAGTTTGTACTGAGGTTTGAGCTCCAATTATTGTGACTATCAGAGAAGTAGGACTGAAGTTTGTACTGAGGTTTGGTGTAATGGTGTTCCTTCTTTCTCAGAAGGTGAGTTGTGGCGGGGCCGTGCAATGGCATGCATTGTGGTGGACAAGACTTCTAAAGCTCACCACTAGGTTCGATGCTTATGTGGGTTGGAAAACAACTCCCATCCCATCAATCTGGGACAACTACTCTTGTTCTATGGCCCATTATCTATTGAACATTTTTATGCCTATCTATGTCTGATATATGGTACTTTGCTCTTCAAGGTTTCAGTGTTTCACATTGCTATAAATTTATTCAATCAATGATCCATCTAGGCATTGTATGACAATAATAACTAATGGAACTCCACTCATGGTCAATGACAAAGTCAAACATTAATATGGGAGTGCAAAGAGAAAAGATAATGAGAGACAAGATAAAAGGAATCATAAAAAACACAATAATCAAATTGCCACTAAAAAGTTGAGAGTCTTGAGACAAACCTTCTGTTGTTGGGACCATTGGAGATTAGGAGCATCAATAAGAGCTAATAGCTTTCAGTAGTGTATGACGGGAAGGAGCAGTTGACGAGGACCAATCCCACGTGGTGTATCTGTGAATGGCTCGTAACACTGCATTTGAGAAACATGTTTCCAAAGTGCCTCTGCTTGATAGAATTTTCTCTAGAATTCTTGTTTCTTGCTCTCCATTCAATCAGATACAGAGTGTCATCAGCTCTGACAAGACAGTTACCCACAATCTAATGCAGAAAGACCAAGCACGGGACCAGTGTTCCTCATTTGTGCAGTCAATGTCTCCAAAACAAGACAGATTTCTGCTGTCCCCGGTTGTTTTGGATCATCAGAAAAGAATTCGCAGAACTTATTCTTGATCTCCACCCAACTGCACCCAGCTTGCTTCTTCACTCCTCTCTCTTTCATCAACACCCTCATTCTCTCAACTTCATCCCATCTACCTGCATCTGCATGTATGTTTGATAACAAGACATAATTGGAAGACTTACAAGGTTCGAATTCACACAGCTTCTCAGCAGCTATGTTTGCGAGTCCTGCGTTCCTATATATTCTACATGCTCCTAACAAGGCTCCCCATACACCAGCATTTTCCTCTACCTGCATTCCCACTACGAGTTCATAAGCTTCTTCTAACCTTCCCGCTCGACCAAGCAAATCAACAATGCAGGCAAAGTGTTCTGCAGCAGGTTTAACTGCATAGTCCTTGCTCATAGACTTGAACAAATCTAATCCTTCGTTAATCAACCCCGAATGACTACATGCCGATAAAACACCAACAAAGGTGACCTCATCCGGTTTTATTCCGCTCCTCTCCATCGTCCTAAGTAGCGAAATCGCCTCAGTCCCATTACCACTGAGAGCATAACCAGCAATTAAAGAATTCCATGATACAAGATCCACAGCTTCCAATTCATCAAAAACTTGTTTCGCTCTTGAAATTCTTCCACACCTTGCATACATACTGATCAAGGCATTGCCAGCAAAAAGGTTATCAACATAACCACTCTTCAGGAGGATAGGATGCAGTTGCTTACCCGCTTGATAGGCAGCAAGATGTGCACATGCACTCAGGGCACAAGCAAACGTAGACCAGTCTGGTTTCTTTCCTTCCCTCCTCATCCACATTATATATTGAAGTGCCTCGACATAGAACCCATTTTGAGTTAAGGCAGATATAATGGAGTTCCAAGAGACAGTATTTTTATCGCCCATTTCTTGAAACGTTCTTAGTGCTTCATCAATTTGTCCTTCCTGAGCATACCCTGTGATCATAGTGTTCCAAGAGACCATATCTTTTTTCGGCATTCGTTTAAATAATTCTTTAGCTTCATCCACTCTCCCGCATTGACAACAACCAGCAATCATGGTGTTCCAACAAACAACATCTCGTGTGTGCATTTCTTCAAAGATTCTACGAGCATCATCCATCCTATTGTGCTGAATATACCCAGACATCAAGGCAGTTTGTGCACCCACACTCTTGATAGACATCTTATCCAGCAGTTCCTTTGCTTCCTTGAGCTTGCCAATTCGAGCATACCCATTAATCATTGCTGTCCATGACACTGAGTTCCTCTCTGGCATCTCCATGAAAATCTTGAGAGCATCATCAATTTGCAAACTTTTCACATAACCCGACAACATTGCATTCCAAGAAACCACATTCCTTTCCGGCATTTGATCAAACAATCTCCGAGCCTCAGCAATTCTCCCACTTGTCACGAGCCCATTGAACATTGTCACCCACGAAACTACATTCGGGTTCGGAATCCTCTCAAAGAACTTCCAGGCAGACTTCCAGTCACCAATTTTCACAAACCCATCCACAATCAAATTCCAAGAAAATTCATCTTTCTCCGGCATCGTCTCATTGAAAAATTTCACCGCCGTCAACATCTCTTCATTCTGCGTATACCCAGCGAGCACAGAGTTCCAAGAAACTAAGTCTCTTATTGGCATTTCATTTAACAACTGAACAGCATCATGAAACCTCTGATTTTTTGCATAACCTGAAATCATAGCATTAAAAAGAACCGAACTTTTCTGTCCAGGAATCGCATCAAAGATCCTCCTGGCCTTCTCCAGCTCACCATTGCGCGAAAAACAAGTAATCATCAAAGTCCAAGAGAACTGGTCTCTCTTGGGCATTCTGTCGAACAACTCATAGGCCTCACTAGAGCAGCCATTATGAGAGTACCCAGCTATCATTGTGTTCCAGGAAACAAGGTTTTTGAATGGCATTCGATCAAAGAGTGTCCTAGCTTCACTCACTCTGCCATTTTTGGCGTAGGCCGAGATCATACAGTTCCAGGTGACGGTGTTGCGATTGGTCATGGAGGAGAAGACCTTGATGGCTTCTTCGATCCTACCGGACCTCGCCAGCTGGGAAAGCTTGAGATTTTCGCTGAAGAGAAGGCTCCTCCTTCCTCCTCTCTCCGTCATGGTTCTCAATGGAGAGCTCATGGCGGACATGGGAAACAATAAAATAATAAATAAATAAATAAATAAAGGAGAAACTCTTGCTCATATATCCCCAAAAACATGAAATTGGCTCTATATCTTTATAATTGATGTATACTGTAGTTAGGGGTGCAAATGAACCAAGCTGCTCCTTAGTATTTCAAAGCTTGGCTCAAAGAAATTTGTTCATTAAGTAAATGAGTTGAGCTCGAGCGACATGCTACTCATTATGGCTCATGAGTCTGCTCAAAAGCTTGATGAACAAGAATGCTCGTGAGCCTACAACAAGCTTGCTCATGAGCCTTCTAAACGAGTTTGCTCGTGAGCCTACTAATAAGTATGTTAAACAAGTCTAATAATGATGAACCTAATAGTGGCGAACCTACTAAACGAGTTTGTTAAATGTGCATTTTTTTTCTTAAGTATGAATGGATTCATGTATTAAAAATATTTTTTTAATAATAGTCATTATGATTTATTATTTTTTTTAAACTTCTTTAGAGCCAAGCTCGAAGCGAGCTCAAGTTCGGCTTGTTTTTATCATAAATGAGCTTCTTTTGAGCAGAGCTCGAGCTTAATTTTACTATTTTGAGCCAAGCTCAAGCTTACAAGTTTGGGCTCCAATCGAGCTGAGCCTGTAGCTAATTCTGTCGAGCCGAGCTGGAACACTTCCAAACTCATCTCGTCTCGGCTCAGCTAGACTCGATTGCACCCCTAAATTTGTAATACACTAAATAGTCTGTATACTTAGCCCTTTTGGTCCCCCACTTTAATGCAATTTAGTCTCTTTACTTTTTTTTTTTATTTAGTCAATCAAGTATACCTGGGTAACAGGAGTTAGTCTTGCCATTAATTTCGACTTATGTGGTATTTTATTATAATATGATTTAAAATAATAATATTTAAAAGACAAAGGAAAGATAGTAAACTATTCACATTAGCAAAATTGACTAGTTCCACAGCAACACATCCATCATTACACACTTCTTAGCCGTTGCTAGAACTTCAAACACCACCATCATCTTCTCATCGTCAGACAACTCTACCACCATGCTAGCCCTTATGACAGCCGCCGCCATTCCATACTCATCTTTTGCCACCCTCTTTACCAATCTTGGTATAGTTGTTGCCCCTATTTGGCATTCTTGGCCAGTCCCTCCACCACCATTCTCCCCTCCTTAACCTTGCCACCCCAATAAAAAACTTCGCTGCAACTAGAACCACCCCCTTCGTTGCAAACGCAATCGCCACCATCATCCCCCTTAGCTCGTTCTCTACTCATTCTCCACCCCCAGCCATGCGCTCATTGCCATGTACCTAGGGGTGTAAATGATACACCTCTACTCGCAAGCTACTCGAGCTCGACTCGGTGAAAACTCGAACTCGGCTCGGTCACAGTCGAGCCGAGCTCGAGCTCGAGTAGCTCGAGTAGTCGAGCGAGCCGAGTTCGAGTATTATGATACTTTGCTCGAGTGCTCGCGAGCCTAATCGAGTATGTATGTATATATATAATATTAGATGTATTTGATAAAAATCAAGGGGAAAATCTTTCGAGCTCGAGTCGAGCTCGAGTTCGAGCATAATGTTTATGGTTATTTTCAGCTTTTTCGAGCTTAATCGAGCGAGCTCGAGTAGCTCGATTTATGTACCGAGTCGAGCTCGAGCTATAAAATAAATACTCGATCGAGCTCGAGCCGAGTATCAAGTACCGAATTTTCAGTCGAGCTCGAGCTCGAGCTCGCTACTGCTCGGCTCGAACTCGATCGATTACACCCCTACATGTACCCCACTCTTGCATGCTTTTAGCACTTAGCTGAGACCATAGATGAAACTAGGGGCCAAGGGGATGCTTGAACACTCCCTTGGCCCATGAAGTATATATATATATATTATTAAAATATAATTCACATGCAAATAAGTACTCTTTATTTAGTTATTAAATTTTTTTTTTTTTGACAAAGTTGGCAAGCAACAAAAAACCAAGGACAAAAGGGCACTGATGTGCATCAATTATGATGGCTTGACTGACCTCCTAGAGATAATCCCCCGCCATGCAACCATGGTGAGGAGAACGAGAAGATTTCTCACACAGAACTTCCACAAGGGACACAGAAAGTGAATTGTAATATGAGAGGTTTGAACTTGAGACCTTTCAATCACAAGCATGAGTACTTACTGTTGGGCTAGCCCACACTATTTAAGATAAATTAAATAAACATAATAAAATTATAATATTAAATAAAATTGATGTTGACAGATAATAACAAATAACATGAGTGGTATCTTCAAATATTTTTGTTTTTAAATTTTATAGTTAGATATATTTTTTAGGAAAAAATATTTATTAATCCTTGCAACTTTTCAAATATCCCCAGTAATCTCTTTGACATTTCAATTTCCCAAATAACCCCTCCTTTTTGCAATTTACTTATTTTTCAAACCCTACAACTCATGTCGTCAGATTGTTTTTTTAAAAAAAATCTAATTTTTCCCCGCTTACGAAATGTATTTCCCGTTTATGAAGTATATTTTTTATTTAACATTTTGTGTTTACATGTAACTACATAAGTTTTTATCTAATATGTAATGTTTTTGTTTAATATTTGTTTTTGGGGTAAATTTTTCAGAAGGTCACTAAACTTTGGCTCATTTTCACTTTGATCACCGAACTTCAATTTGTATCAATTTGGTCACTCAACTTTAATTTGATTTCAATAGGTAATAAATCAAGGATTTCAACCCCCAATTGATTACATGACTGTCTAAAAATCTAAGTCAGTCCTCTCATTGACACATTATTAAGTCTATTAGAGGTGTCCACGTCATCGAAAAAAGAGCTACATCATTCATTTGGAGGTTGAAATCTCGATTTACCACCAAGTGAAATGAAATTAAAATTGAGTGACCAAATTGATACAAATTGAAGTTCAGTGATCAAAATGAGAATGAGCCAAAGTTTAGTGACTTACTAAAAAATTTACCCTTTGTTTTTGATGTTTCATATCTTAGTTTCTTGTTTACTATTTTGTGTTTCCGTTTAAAAGCATAGTGGAGCATTTTTAGTCAAAAGTACTGAAAAGCAAGCTATTAGAGGATGTAAAAAAAAAGACTTTTTGGGGATATGAAATAGTTCAAGGATATTTTTTATCAAGTGAGAAAGTTGGAGGGATGATATGAATAATTTCTCTATTTTTTATTGAACTTATCAATACATAAATATTTATTAATTAGGATATTAATGTAAAATAATAATAATAATAAATAAATAAAAATAAAACCTTAAAAAATGTAATGCCTCTCTCAAAATCTCCAAAAAAAATCACTGCTGGTTGCATCGATTGGTGAGCTTTCTTCTTTTGTTATATTTTTTCTGAGTTAATGTTTTATCTTTCTTTATAACGATTTATCCTTTTTTTATGTTTGTTTTATATCTAATTTAATATTTAAAATTTGTTGTATAATTATCTGCTGTGTAAAAATATTTTATATTTCTTGCTTAATTCTTGGATATTTGTTAAATATTTGTTTGATTATTTGTTATGAAAATTTTGATAGTTTATTAGATTATTTGTTGAATAATTGTTGCATTTAATAATTGAATTAGATTGTGAATTTTACTTATGTTGTTTTTAAATTGTATTATTTGTTAATTTAGTGTTAACTATAAGTTAAGTTAATTGCTAATTATGTAGATATAGGTTTTTATTACACCTAAATCAAAATATTTAGATGGATGTATATTTTATATGAAATACTAATTATTATAATCTCAAGTTTGAATTAATGGACTTGTTTAATATTTATAAATTTTTTAAATTTAAATTTAGCACTCCCTTAATTTTGTTTATAGTTCCACAACGGAAGCCTATGACACCAAGGTTGCAGAGGTCATGACAGGCGAGGCCTGTCTTGAAAAAGAAGGAAACAGACTTGAGCTCATGTAAGGAGATTGTTGTGCATCTTTATGCCATGAGGATAGGTTTGATCTCTTAATAGAGCGCATCAATTATCTTTGAGCTCTTCGATTGAAGACTTTAAGAGCTGAAATGACAACACATTTGGTGGAAGAGCGAGGAATATGCTTGTACTCGCCAGAGACAGTGAAGATCACCAAAAGGATGATGAAGGTGCACAAGAGGTTTTTGAAAGAAGTACTCAAGGATCTTGTGGACCAAAGGACTTTCTTAATTGATTGATCGAAAAGACGAAGAACTGTTATTTGGAACTCTTTGTTAGGCTCTTTTTCTCTACAATATCTTTATATAGAGATATATGTTTGGTTATTATTTTTGGTCTTTGATGTGCATGTGTGTTGGTGGGGAAGTTCTTCTTCTTCTTCTTTTTCTTCTTCTTCTTCTTCTTCTTCTGTATTGCATGATGACGAATATGATGATGGTAAAAGGGTTATCTTCTTCTTCTTCTTCTTCTTCTTCTTCTTATTATTATTATTATTATTATTATTATTATTATTATTATTATTATTATTATTATTATTATTATTATTATTATTATTATGTATTGCATGATGATGAATATGATGATGGTAAAAGGGTTATGGTTTTCAAATGTTTAAGCAAGAGAATAATTTAGTAATTGTTTGGTAGACTTGTTTGCAAGATTTAGTAATAAAGGTTTGATTGAACGCAGTTATATTTTGTTCTTGTTTGATGTTATTATTATTTACATTGAAAAGACGAAGAATTGTTATTTGGGACTCTTTGTTAGGCTCTTTTTCTCTACAATATCTTTATATATAGATATAAGTTTGGTTATTATTTTTGGTCTTTGATTTGCATGTGTGTTGGTGGGAAAGTTCTTCTTCTTCTTCTTCTTCTTCTTCTTCTTCTTCTTCTTCTTCTTCTTCTTCTTCTTCTTCTTCTGTATTGCATGATGATGAATATGATGATGGTAAAAGGGTTATGGTTTTCAAATGTTTAAGCAAGAGAATAATTTAGTAATTATTTGGTAGACTTGTTTGCAAGATTTAGTAAGAAAGGTTTGATTGAACGAAGTGATATTTGTTTGTGCTCTTGTTTGATGTTATTATTATTTACATTAAAAAGATGGAGAAGTATTATTTGGGACTCTTTGTTAGGCTCTTTTTCTCTACAATATCTTTATATATAGATTTAAGTTTGGTTATTATTTTTGGTCTTTGATTTGCATGTGTGTTGGTGGGGAAGTTCTTCTTCTTCTTCTTCTTCTTCTTCTTCTTCTTCTTTTTCTTCTTCGTCTTCTTCTTCTGTATTGCATGATGATGAATATGATGATGGTAAAAGGGTTATGGTTTTCAAATGTTTAAGTAAGAGAATAATTTAGTAATTGTTTGGTAGACTTATTTGCAAGATTTAGTAATAAAGGTTTGATTGAACGCAGTTATATTTTGTTTTTATTCTTGTTTGATGTTATTATTATTTACATGTCATGGTGATTCAATTGTTAATATCAATAGAGAATAACTTACTAATCTTCACTGTTGTTGATGCAAGCGTTCCAAGGGAGGTAGTTGAGCTTCCAAAGATGGAGTCCAGTAGGATCCGGGAGAAGAGAAGGTTAGAGGCGAGGTCAAAGATGAAGCTACGGAGGCAGGGGACATGGGAGGATGCTGAGGA
Source organism: Dioscorea cayenensis subsp. rotundata (assembly GCF_009730915.1). Classification (NCBI taxonomy): domain Eukaryota; kingdom Viridiplantae; phylum Streptophyta; class Magnoliopsida; order Dioscoreales; family Dioscoreaceae; genus Dioscorea; species Dioscorea cayenensis. The sequence goes on along the minus strand of NC_052485.1, from coordinate 14,141,391 downwards.
TAAGATGGTGACAGAAACTCAATGGCGCTAATGATGAGGATATGAATGGAAGAGAACCAAGAAAAGAATTCACGTTTAATATATTTAAATAATATTATAATAAAAAAGCCACATCAACCAAAACAAACGGCAAGACTAACTCATGTTACCAAGGTATACTTGATTAACCAAATAGAAAAAAAAAAGTAAAGGGACGAAATTGTATCAAATTAGAGTGTAGGGACTAAAAGGGTAGAATCACATAAGTAGAGTGACTATTTAGGGTATTACACCTAAATTTTATAATCAAGTATATGCCTTTATTTGGGTTTACACATTTTCATGCTTTTTCTTCATAATTACTTCTATAATAAGTTAAGAATTTATGGTCTAATTATCATAGTTATCATAATAGAACTGGACCATACATTGAACTATTTAAAGTATCAGATCATCATGTCCTTAGTTTAACTGTCAATTCAATTCGGTGAATCTTGAGTTAATTCACATATTTCAAATAATATTTTAAATAATTTAATTGATATAATAAGTCAAAAATAATAATAGAAAATAATATAATCGTAATAAAAACATTTATACAAAAAATAATGTATAAAAATGAAAAATACATCATGTCTAAATTTGATATTCAATGATTCAAATAATCAATCAATAGAAATATAGAATAACAGTAATGTTACATGTGTATGATGAGTATCTTGAATTCGTTTCCCAATAACCTGGATGCCAGTTAGCATCCACGTCATACTCTACACTTCTCTCCAAATCAGCATAAAAAAATAGGAAAAAAATATCTAAAAACAAAACCTTAGTTTCTCTCTATCTCTCTCTCTCTCTCTCTCTCTCTCTCTCTCTCTCTCTCTCTCCCCCCTGTCTTATCTTTATGATAATTAGACCATAAAAAAAAGTAAAGGGACGAAATTGTATCAAATTAGAGTGTAGGGACTAAAAGGGTAGAATCACATAAGTAGAGTGACTATTTAGGGTATTACACCTAAATTTTATAATCAAGTATATGCCTTTATTTGGGTTTACACATTTTCATGCTTTTTCTTCATAATTACTTCTATAATAAGTTAAGAATTTATGGTCTAATTATCATAGTTATCATAATAGAACTAGACCATACATTGAACTATTTAAAGTATCAGATCATCATGTCCTTAGTTTAACTGTCAATTCAATTCGGTGAATCTTGAGTTAATTCATATATTTCAAATAATATTTTAAATAATTTAATTGATATAATAAGTCAAAAATAATAATAGAAAATAATATAATCGTAATAAAAACATTTATACAAAAAATAATGTATAAAAATGAAAAATACATCATGTCTAAATTTGATATTCAATGATTCAAATAATCAATCAATAGAAATATAGAATAACAGTAATGTTACATGTGTATGATGAGTATCTTGAATTCGTTTCCCAATAACCTGGATGCCAGTTAGCATCCACGTCATACTCTACACTTCTCTCCAAATCAGCATAAAAAAATAGGAAAAAAATATCTAAAAACAAAACCTTAGTTTCTCCCCCTTCCCCCCCCTCCTCTCCCCTTGTCTTATCTTTATCTTCACACCACCTTCTTGGGTTCCATGTCTCATCTTCATTTCCAAACCCTAGTTCCCGCCTTCATTTTCATCTTCACGCCATCCTCTGTTTTTTTTTTAATATCCTCATCTTCATCTTTGAAACCTAGTTTCTTACTTAATCTAAAAAACGAACAGAAAAACAAATCCTAGTTCCTCATCCCTCCTCCCATCTTCATCTTCATGCCACTTTCTCGGGTTCTATGTCCCATCTTCATCTTCACACCACCCTCTAGGGTTCCATACATCTCTTATCTTTTTCACTTTCATTTGGGTTGGCAATATTTTGTTTATCCGTTTAGTTGTTTTTACTTTTTTGTGTAAATTTATATTTCAATTGTTGAATATGTTTATTCTCTGTAAGTTTTAATCGCTATTGTCTTACACAGGTGATGTGTACCATAAGCACATAGATCATTTAAGTAGTAAATAAAATATCATTCCCATGAGGACTTTGTTGCTGACTAACAATTTCTTACTATTAGGGTTATTTATGCGAATTGATATGTATGTTTATCATGGAAATAATAAGTAATGAAAACTAAAACTAACAAAACTTAGGCTACCAATGGCTTAGGTGACTAATTCAGATGCAAGGGCTTCACCATAATAATAGATAAAGACTTCGTATTAACTCTTTCTCGGTTAAGTTTAATTGCTTTGAAGGTGTAATATCCTAGGATACTCACTATTTTTCTTTTAGAACATCTCCTACTTTCATTGTAATCGAATCTAATTAGATCTTTTAAGTTCTATAACATCTATTAATCCCCAAGAAATCATAATTTAGGATTTCATGTTCAATTCAATGGTTTCCGACATCTTAGTTCACCTTTCAGTCCTTCCTTTGGTGTTTGAAATCATGCAAAATATGAAGGGCCCCACTCATTCATAAGCATTAAGTTCCATAAAATTGAATCAAAAGCAAATAAATATTATTACAAAAATCAAAGTCAATACATCATCAATTATCTAAACATTGGGCTAACCCCAACCCTAGAACAAAAAAACCTACTCTCTCATGTTTTATGTATGAGCTAAAAGGTTCAAATCAATCATAGATCAAAACATGAAATAAATCAAAGTAAAAGAAAAAAGAATCTCCTGATCCTCCACGTGTGATGTTCTTGTAGATCAATAAATCTCTCCCTCGATCTTTGTCCTCTTTCTCCTTTTTGATAGCTTTAGACGAATCTAAGCCCTTGGAGAAGTCGTATCCTTCCTATCATAGCCAAAAGATTCCTTGAAAATCCTTTTCTTGGACTTATATAAAAGAGGGTTAAATTAGGCTTAAGATGACAGCAAAGATCCACGGTTGTGTCGGCTAGCATAGGCGGGCCATGCTTCTTCTAGGGGTTGAGTCTTTTGAATTTTTGTACCATGATCCATGGGTGTGGTAGCTATCATGGGTCACCCACGTTTCAAATAAAGGCTGAACATGACTTATCTACATGCAAACAATTGAACATCAATAACTTGAACTATAAAAGTAAAATTCAATTAAAAATACGGGGAAGCTTGCATGACCGACTATGAAATGAAACCTAAATCTATTGAAATATACTATAAATTTAACACTTATCAACAAGGTCTTCGAAAAACACTTCAAACGATCTTTTTACTAGGCTAATTTATAATGGTTCTTTTTGTGTTGTTTTAATGGTTGTTTTTGGTGTTAATTTTATAATTCATTTGTTGAAATATTTAATTCTTTCTTTGATGATGCATATGATTTTTGGAGGTAAGAACCTTGAGGTATTTGAATTTGGTACATGAATTTGAATTTAGTATAAGAGTAAACTACAGACAAGGGCTTGACATCCAGTAATTGTTCTATTTCTTGAGTTGTTATTGAGTGACAAATTATTGGTTATCTAGCCTTCTGTCCTTTAACCTTTTTAAAACACAAACTCAGTAATATTATCCTTATTTATTCTCTCAATAAAATCATCTATGACACTCTATTAGCTCTATAAATTCTTTCACTTCATTTTGTGTAATCATTCGAAGAAATGCTTATTAGACATATCATCAAAATGCCAATCTTCTCTTCTTCACTTCATTTTGTACAATATCTTAAGTTTGATGCAAGTTTAATAATGGCTATGAAAATTGTGTGTGTGTGTGTGTGTGTGTGTGTGTGTGTGTTTCCATTCTTGTTTTTCTCTACATGATTTTTTTTTAGTTCATTATGAAATTTGGTTAGAATAGCAAGTTCTCTTATGTAGCTCTTTATGCTTGATATAAAGGATGGTATTTTGGTTAGTAAACGTATCTTGACTTAGTGAGCATTGAATAACAATATCCATTGCATATGACCAATTGTTTGTTGATTAAGCCTTAAAGAAAAAAAAATTAAGAGGTATCTTGTCCTTTCTAACTAGGCTATGTTTGCATGTATGCATGAGTAAAAGTAGCAATTAATTACAACAATAAGAAGACCTTCATGACAACGACAATGACAAACAATAAGGGATACTTAAAGACGAAATTCTTTCAACAACTTCATCTACAAAATGTTTTGCCAAGCTCCTTGGAAGTTCAGTCTAGCTTTCTACATTCAACACACATTTACAATCAACATATCGCTCAAAGATCATTAATTTTTCATGTGTCTAGCTAGTTGTGTATGTTGATTGTATGGAATGTCTCTTGGCTGAATGGTTTAATTTTACTTATTGAATAAATTTGCACATATTAACTGTGTACATTTGTAACGTTTCCTTATCTAGTTATTATCAATGTAATAGTTATTATATTATTGATTATTTTAAAAGTTTTGAGTATAATAATACTAGGAAATTCTAGCATGAGTAATTTTCTTTTGAAGCTAGGTGTAACCTTCTCCTTCAAACTAGAAGTAAATGACACCCTTAAACACGTGGGTCTGATAACATAAGATTATCTATCTTAGAATTCCTAATATAGAGTAAATGTTATGAACAACCAATTAAAATAAAATGGAAAATCAATTCAAAACTTGTTGAAAACGCATTAATCACCAAAGATTTAAAATTTTTATAAGCACAATAGAACAATTTTTTTTTTAAGGAAATGATAGTACAAAACTGATAGTAAAAGCTAAATAACTGATAGTAAAATCTTCCAACTAACAAAATATGCAACACTCCATTTAGTATTAACAGACTGAACAATTCATTATCCTTGGCCTGAGATACAACACCAGTAGCTTCACCATGCCTAGTTCTTGCATATGCCTAGCCATATAGGAGATCAAGATGTCATATGTAAGTAATTTGAAAAATTTAAACCTCTTCTTCTTATGCATTTGGTTTGCAAAAGATCTTTTTCCATGGTGTAAATCAAATTTAAGTTTTTGATTCATGTCAAGGATTTCATGAAGTTGCTAACTACTTGTGTGGATAATTCAATGCACTTTTGATATACCATAGTCATCAACCTAGGATGTTTATATCTCACAAGAATATAATATATAAGAAAAATACTATAAAAAGTAAATTTACCTCATAATAGTACATGCGTGGGGGTGCCCATTCATTACTAGACTAGTGAACCCAAAGAAGAACCAAGTTGTTTGACACACCCCTTGAGTGTCCGCAAGTGCACGGGTCATTTAGTAATAAAGCATATCTAACAGATCGAGTAGTCGAATCAATAGGGAACAAGAGTACTAGTAGTAACTATATACCTCATTATTTAGACTAAACAATGGAGTGAAGTGATTAATTTCACAAGCAAGTAAACAAGAAAAAAAAACAAGCAAATAAAGGAGTAAAGAGGAATCATTCAAGATAAATGGGGTACCCGTACAATGTTTCCCCTAGAAGTGATTAATCTAAAGACAAACCGGTCCCTAAACCTAAGCAACCGATGACTAGTCCCCTATGAGGTCCCGACGTAGAGTTCTCTCGATGCCTCACACCACATATGACTACTTGGAGTTCTAGGGATCCCAAGTGATAAATCCGATTTCTAAAAATAGATAAAACCCTAGACCTAGGCAAAAGATCCCTAATCTCATAAGAGGTCCTGACGGAGAGTTCTCTTGATGCCTCACACCACATGCAATTACAAAGAGTTCTTTGAATACAAAGGTAGGATAAATCACATCGAAAGTTGATAAGTGCTAGAAAGTTCATATTTTCTATATCATTTACAATGCATTATGCAGAGAATTTGACATGTTTAGCACCTAATTAGAATGAAATTTCATTCTTTTGTTCACCATGACCTTTATTTCTGTTTTAGGGGGGAAAAGTGAATTTGGGGGCATTTTGAAACAAAATGGACCAAATTGTAGAATTAGAGCTTTACCACAACTTACAACGGCCGTGGTGACATCTTACCACAACTATTGTCCACACTCCCTCTATAAAGCCGTGGCAGTGTGGAATCAGTAGGAGCAACACATAAGCCACAAGGCCTCACAATGGCCGTTGTGAACCATCACGACCATGATCCACCCATACAACGCCCAGGGAAGCCATGCCAGGATGTGACTTGGAGCCCAAGCAATAACTTACTCACTATGGGCATCACAACTCCTGTTGTGAGGCCGAGGTGGATTCGATCCTATATATACCCTAGGTTTTTCTGATTTCAGGGAGATTATTTTGCCAAGTTAGGAAGAGATGGCTAGATTTCTGGAAACCTGTGCGGCTAGAGATGATTTTTATTAAGATTTCAGTGGATTCCGGCTAGTTTTCTAAGGGTGATTCAACATGCATCATTAGTGGAGTGCGTAAGAAGAGATTAGCGTCCTCTTGATGATCTTGGATCTACTCAACCTCAACCATCTGAGACCATATTGGAAGGAGTTAGTCTAAGAATTCTTTTGATTATTTTTTTTAGATGATTGTTATTCATTGACCAATACTTGTATATCCATTAAAAGACCTCAATTCGAGGGGAATTGTATATCTAGGTCCCTCAATTGTTGCTTATGAATCTTGATTGTTAACTTAATAAATCTTTCTAGTTTATGTGATTCATTGCATATTTCTTGAATGATATTCTTGTTAATGTGGATGAGAAAGGTATGCCTCTACATTAGAACATACATGCCATGTTAGATCTATGCATGCACTAAGAAATTAGGCATAGGTAAATTTTTGGATTAGAGATCGATTGCCCTTTAGGCTTAGGGTTTGATTTGTCCCTTCTAGAGAAATTCTTGTACTTAAGGCAAACATAGGAGGCTAGGGTAAGAAGAGATTTCATCTTAAGTTTCTAGTAATTTAGACCTAGTTGCCAAGAGCTTGGAACCAATAGGCAACTGAATTCCCCCAGTTCAATACTAGAATACGACCACCCAACTCCTTCCAAGTGTGTTTAATGATTCTCCAATTGTATTGTTTAATAATTTTTAGAAGTAGACTAAAGAAACAATATAAAAGTTTAGGCTATTGATTAAGTGAAAAGGGAATAATAGGAGCCTCTCGTTATTCATGGGGAAATACGACCCTTGTTCTCACCCACTAAGTATTACTTGACGACCTGTACACTTGTGGTATTCAAGGACTCATTGTAATATTATATGCATATATATTCACACACCTTAGATGCCCGTCAGAAGGGAAAGGAGACGCTCCGCTACCTCAAGGCTTACCCTCTTAACCCTTTTCAATCTCAATGAATCTAACCCTAGCAGTGATTTCTCTCATCATTAAGGTAATTAGAACATAAAATCAAGTTAAGTATAACAAATAGAAATTGCATGACAAGAAGAGCACGAGATTAAAACTGAACATAAAAACTCAATTAAAGGAAACACAATAAAAGTTGATACAAGATTAGATCATAGGGTTCGTATGTCCAAGTACCCACTCGAGGTTTAGCTCTTCATAAAGCAATGCAATTCTAATCAATTAATGAATGGAAATAAAAGAATTCCATAAAGAAAATCCCCTTCTGTGACGATAGTGTTCAAGAGCGGCTCCAACGTCTTCAAGAATCCCTTTGACGAAGCTAGGTACATCGCCTCCAAACCAAGTAGTCTATGACTCTCCTAACAGCTATGATGAAGGAGGAATCAATGAAAGGTTGTGAAGAAACACTCCCTTGAGTGCAAAGACCTCCTCTCTATATGGTTGAAATAGCTTCTAAAAATCATGCATGTGCTGGTATACGTGCATATGACTACCCGTGTACCTTCCCAACGAGTTAAATTGCTTTAGAATTCCCAGAAGTTGGCACATACACTCATGTATATGTTCAAGCCAATGTGTTTGCTCTTATGGCTTGCAAAAAATCACTTCAGAAAATACTACACACTCTTATCTTTGTTTCTTATTTTCTAAAATCACCTTCACACATCCTAATTGCATAATAGACACAAAATACATGATATTAGTGAAAATATCAGAATAAAGTCATGCTCAATGTACATAATAGATGTGTTGCAATGTGTATAAACAAGTATTTATCATTATTGTGCTCTATTAATCACTATTGAATAAGGTGATGGCTTACATTATTACAAATAATTCAATATCAGGACAAACAAAAACAATATAAGGATTACCCCGCCAAGTGAATATCAACTTCCTTGTTTTCAATGAATTTAAAAATTATCTATATAAGATGATAAATTGATTGGGAAACAAATTACTGAGCCTTTCTATATACCTGTGAGGAGGTATCAATGCCAATAGTTTGGAAAGTGAAACTATCAACATGCATATCTAGCGCATTTGGAAGAGAATTTGAATTCATCTAAGAATAATTATAGTCCAACATATTAAAAATATTTTCTTCAATACCATGATAAATACCATAATAAATAAATATTAAATAACATAGCATTATCATGCATTCATGAGTACAAAGTTCAACATGTGTCTCTCATTGAGTTTGTACATTCTCCTTTGTTGGAGTTTTCTAAAAGAAGAAATATTAGTTTTGGACTAAATAATATTTATATAATTAAGAAAGAATGATGTAAAATAATTTTTTTTTCTTATTTCTAACTATTATTTGCTCAACTTTTCTTCCACTTTGATGGTGGTCAACCTATATTTCAAACTTTTAAAGGAGTTAAAAACTTTGTAGTTAAAGTTGTTGTTTGGTGCAATCCATGATCTCCTTCAAATAACATTGGTGATATAACCAAGGTAGTCAATTCCGACCAAGCTCAGGAGCCAAGGGTCGATAGATTTAACAGGGTCAAACATGGGTTGAACCAGGGTCAATAATAAAATATTTAAAATATATTATAATAATTAATGATTAGCAAATCTAATATTAAAACCATAATTATAATATAAAAAACAACTACTTAACTTTGATATTTAAATTGATGAATAGCCATATATATACATTAGTGTTTTCTAATTATGCCATTTATTTTCTTGTTTTTTGTGAATTAGTGACCAATTTAATATATCAATATATAATTATTGAACTTCTCTGGGCTTCATTTTCACTAGTTATTATTAATTTATTTGTTTATTGGTTGGTTTTTTTTAAGAATGGATAAGAAATTTTACTAACTAATACTTATCTTTTTATATAGATGATAAGAGTTTTATCCATAAATTATATAAATTATCATTTTTTTAATTCTTATATTTTTTATTTAGTTGTGTTTATATGGAAAAGAAAGAAATACTTTTAATTCGAATAAAATCTTGATCTTATTCATATTCGGATTAAAAAGAGTCCAATCTGAGTTCAAATAAAATTTAATTTTTATGGATAACGATCCCGGTTTAAAGAGAGTTTATCATGCTTGAAAAAAAATATTATTATTATTATTAAAATAAATCCGAGTTTTAAATAAAATATAATATAAAGAGATAAATAAATAAAATTTGTATTGAATGAGATAAGAAAAAAATTCAAATTTTAAATCTTGGATAATTGGAACAAATGGAGAGATTTGTTTCGGATGTTTGGCAGAATCTCGGGATAAAAGAAAAAAAAATTGAATTAAAAAAAAGGAGGAGGCCGAGAACTAGGCTCATTTTAGTCCATGATCTCTTCTCCATGGTGGGACCGGCGAGATAAAAAAAAAATTCAGCATTGCCACGCATGAATGAAAAGCTCTCTCTTTTGATGGTGGGACCCAGTAGACCATCTATCCCATGTGAATATATTAGATAATGGGCCCCATCCCTTGGCTAATTTGAAGAGAAGAACCATGCACGCAGGAACCAGGGCATGTTTTTTAAGGTTTTTTTTATTTATTCTCTGTCTCCTTCATTTGAACCTCTCTCTATTTTCTCCAAGCTTCATCTATGGTGTTTCCTTCTAAAAGAATCTTCTTCAACATCGGTGGTAAGCTCTTCAAGACAACCACCACCACTTTCTTGGTCACATCTGTGAGGGCGTCACTATTAACTAAGTAAACTAGGGTTGAGTGTCGATAACAAGAGGACAATGCCCCGGGATGATTCCTAAGTGCCTAAGATACTGACTTGAGTCTAATGCCTACCAGGGTACATTCTTAGATCCTTCTGGGTGATCAAAAGCAATGTTACATCTACGGCTATCAAATATGCCAAGTTCTGCAAGTATAGGTACGGGCTTCATACACGCCAAATTTTGCAACTACACTAGGTGGTCACAACTACGGTAATCCACACACGCTAAGTTTTACACAAGCATCTACGCAAAATCAAGCACGCCAAGTTATGCAAACATATGAATAAACACAAGAAAACAATAGAACTCTATAGGCATTAGAACTCAAGAAGTCAAAATATCAAAGACAACATAGTCCACAATCCTGGGGCACCATGGAACGGTTAGCCCCTCATGAATTCATACAAATGAGAGAGAGAGATAAACATAAGGAAGAGAGACATCTAGACTTCCCCCTTTTTACAAAATCTCCTCAAATGTACTTTAAGAGCTCCATTGAACTGGCAACTCCACTTCTCCCGTGTCTCTAACTCACTCTTGACCTCCTTAGCTCAAGTGGTGGCGGCTAATCATCGTTTCGTTGAAGGTTCCTCCACTACAGAAGAAAACTCCCGAACAAAGGATGATAAGAAACCCTAGATCTGGGAGTTAAAAAGGAATTTTCGGACTCAACACAGTCTAAGCACGGTCATGCTCTGCCCTTGCTCAACTTGAGCACACCTATGAAAGGAGCATGCAGACTATGCTTCCCTAAAGCACAAGCAACTCCCATCTAAAGATAATCACGGGGAGAAAGCACCCCCATGCTTCCACTAAAGAAATGAGTAGTTTTCATCTATTGAAAATCATGGGGAGATGGCAGGCCCGTGTTTTGTCCGTGCGTGCCTTGGACACTTAGAGAAATTATCTTCTTTAGTTGCTTTTGTCCTTGATTTCACTCCTTATGTATTTTGAGCCATAAAAACCTGTAACAAAGACAAACATACCCAGAATAACATCATTCATAAACAAAAGATGCCAAAAGACAAGCAAAAGAGTGTATTGGAGGTAAGCAAAACATGATATGAAATGCACTCATCACACATCCGGGCGGATTTCAGTCACAAGTCACTATAACAGTGATTATCGTAGTAAATCACTATAGCAATAAATTTCAATTACAACGGACATGTTCTAATCATGTTAGAGAACAATTGGCTTCACAACGGGCATCACCACAGCGTGGTGAGGCCGTTGTGAACATAACGGGTGATAAGTACTAAAAAGTTCATATTTTTCATATCATTTACACTACGTTCATCATGGAATTTGATATGTTTAGCACCTAATTATTAAGAGATTTCATTCCTTTGTTCGCCATGGCCTTTATTCCGGTTTTAGGGTAAAGTAAGCGAATTCGAGGGTGGTTTAAAGCAATATTGACCAAATTACTTAATTAGAGCTTCACCACGGCTCTCAACGGCCGTGGTGACATCTTACCACGGCCGTTTTCCACACTCAACATTGTTGTTATCGAGCTGTGGCAGTGTGGAATCACTGGGAGCAACACAAAAGCTACAATTGCCTCATAACGGCCATTGTGAACCCATCACGACTGTGATCCAGCCACACAACTCCCGGGAAAGCCGTGCCAAGACATGACTTCCAGCCCACTCAATAACTTATTCAACACAAGCATCACAACACCCATGGTGAGGCCGTAGCAGACTCGATCATATATAAACCCTAGGGTTTTCTAATCAAGGGTGATTCTTTCGCTAAATAAGGTAGAGCGGACGGAATTCTAGAGATCCGAGAGGCTAAAGACAATTTTCATCCATATTTCAATAGATTCTGGTGAGTTTTCCAAGGGAGATTCAATGATCATCATTAGAGGAGGGCCCGCAAAGATATTCGGTTCTGTACTGTCAATTTTGGGATCCTCTCAATCTCAACCTTCGCAGACCTATTAGAGGGATTTAGTTTAGGACTTCTTTACACATTATTCATTGTCTTATAGTTTTATCTTTATTTATATCTTTATTTGTGATCCATAAGAACCCAATTCGAGGGGAATTGTATGTCTAGGTCCCTCGATTATTGCTTATGAATCTTGATTGTTAAATTCAACAAATCTTTCTAGTTTATGTGATTTATTGCATTTTTCTTGAATGTCATTCTTGTTAATGTGTATGAGGAAGATATTCACTTACATTATAACACACATGCCAAGTTAGATCTATGCATGGATGCGTCAGAGCTAAGGTTAAGTAATAGGGTGCTGGATCTTTTCCCTTATTAGTTGATAGGGATAGGGATGAATCCCCTTCCTAGCAAGAGCGGAGCCGATAAGGAAGCGTGGAAGTCCTAATCCTAAAAAGGCCTCGAGTTGCCTCAGTGTTAATGAAAAAAAGGTAGACTCAGTCTTCTACCTCGACAAGGCAGGTGCAAAAGGAAAGGTAGCAAATTAATTAATTTCCTGAAGTAAGGGAAGGAACTTCTTGCACAATTGAAAGAAAAGGACGCAAAAAAGCCTCTTTCAAATAGGAGAAAGGGAATGCCACCCCGCTTCATCGATATGTGATTAGGCGTGAAGAAAGCGTCTTCACGCTAAGAGATTAGGCATAGCTAGGTTTCTGGATTAGGGATCAATTGTCCCTTAGTCTTAGGGTTTGATTTATCTCTTCTAGAGGAATTCTTGTACTTAAGGCAAACATAGGAGGCTATGGAGGAAGAGATTTCATCTTAAGTTCCTAGTGATTTATACCTGGTCACCAAGAGATTGGGACCAGTAGGCCTTTGAATTCTCCTGGTCGAATACTAGATCATGATTGTCATAGTTAATAGCTATCATAAGTGATAATCAAGATAAGTATCATACAACCACCTAACTTCTTCCAATCGTGCTTAACGATTCTCCAATTATATTGTTCAATAAATTGTAGAAGTACACTAAGAAAAAAAACATAAACATTTAGGCTATTGATTAAGCGAAAAGCAAGTAATAGAAGCCTCTCACCCTTCTTGGGGAAATACGACCCTCATACTCACCCACGAGATATTATTTGATGACCCATACACTTGCGATATTCACGGACTCACTTTAACATTATTTGTATATTTATATTCATATTTACACACACCACATTAGAGGTCCGTCAACAGGCATGGAACTACACCCGTCGGAAGCTCGTGCTAGAGATTTGGAGATTCAAAAGCTCACTACAATCACCATAATGGTCTCACAATGGTCTTGGTGATCACAACAGCTTGTTAACATAAAATGTTGGTAAGCTTCCACCTCACCTCCATACTTGCCACTCTATCCTTCCCAATAAAATTTAAATATGTTATTAAAGAGATGAAAGCTTTCTGTATGTTAATGTGCAAGAATCCCAAGAACTTTCTGCTTGTATGAACTCATAAAAGCCTTTCTTCTTGGTTGAGAACCACTACTAGAGTTGCTCCATCTTCACATTCCAAATCCTAACCCACTCACTTGGAGAAATCGAAGGATGAGGGAAGAGAAGTTCTTTGTCTTCTTTGGAGAAACTACATATAGCAAAAGATAGAGTGACAAGTTTAGGGCCTGTTTGGATGCATAGTAAATCTTTCTGTAGGAATTTTATTCTATAGGATTCAGAAATAATTCCTATAGAATTTACTATAGGAAAAATTCCTATGGAATCAATGTTTGGATGTGCGCAAAAATTTTTCCATAGAAATTTTTAATTTTGACAATGAAACTAGTCGTTAGAGTTTTAAAAAAAAAAACTAGCAGTTGGAGTTTTTGAAAAACTAGCCGTTAACAATTTCTCTCTATTTAAAGCCAACACTCTTATGCCATTTGCAAACTTATCTTTCTTCAGCTTAGATTTTTACGTCTCAAAGTCTTTTGTTTCAATATGGATCTGGATCTGGATCAATGGAGAAAGATTAATGAAGATGATGACGAATTCATGTTCACCATTTTACCAAGTTTATTTCCTGTAAGTTCTGAAACTAGGCCATGTCATACATCAATATTAACAAGCGATGCATATGTTCAAGAAATTCTTAAAGGTTATGAGGCATGTTGTAAGCGTGAATTTCATATGAAGCCTCGTATATTTCAAGCACTTGCTAATTGTTTAAGAGAAAGATCTCTTCTTCGAAGCTCGAAAGGGTTACAATCGAGGAACAACTAGCAATGTTTATTATGTACACTCTTGCACACAAAGCTAGTAATCGTGACATGCAAGAATATTTTCAACAGTCAGCAGAAATGGTTAGCCATTATTTTAAAAAAGTGCTTGAAGTTATTACTACTCTTGCAACTACCTATATAGAATTGCTACCAACAACTACATAACCAGTTATCCAAAATAGACATTTTTCCATATTTTAAGGTTAGAAATATGTATACTGTCTTTTTATTTTTTATTTATGTTTTTTATATATTCTCTTAACAAATATTATGGGTTTTTTATTTTAGGATTGTATTGGTGTTATTGATTGAACACATGATCCAATCACTATTTCTTTGGCCTTGCAAGATCCTTATAGAAATAGAAAACAAACATTATCCCAGAATGTCATGGTAGCATGCGATTTTAACCTACATTTTGTATATATTCAGGCTGGTTGGGAAGGTTCTGCTTCTGATGTTAGAGTACTTCAGCATTCAGTCGACCAAGGCTTCCATATCCCCCTCCCCAATAAATATTACCTAGTGGATGCAGGATATGCAAATACTCCAAATTTTATTGCTCCATACTGGGGTGTTTGTTATCACTTACAGGAGCAAAGACGGGCAGGATGTAGACCAAGTAATTACAAAGAACTATTTAATTTGCGACATACTTCATTGAGAAATCATGTTGAACGCATTATTAGTGTCTTGAAAATGAGATTTCCTATGCTTAAAGTTGCAACCTTTCATCCAATAGATTCCCAAACTGATATAGTAGTTACCGCATGTGTCTTACATAATTTCATACATATACACAATGGAATGGATGAAATCGAAGAAATCAGTAATGGAGCTGACGAAGTTACCATCCCAAATAGAGATGATACATATCAAAATGATCTCAACGTACTGAACACTGATCGTATTGCAGGTGCTTACAAAAGAGATGAAATAACAATGCAAATGTGGAATGATTATTCTAACTATCGTGAAATGTAATTTAATTGATGTGTAAATTTATCGATGTTGTTTTATTTTGGGGCTACAATTATCAATATGTAACTTTATCAATGTTGTCTTATTTATAAAATCCTCTTTCTTGTTATTAACCAATAGAATATCCATAAAAAATAACATGCCAGCAAATAAACATGTATATTTCAAACAACGAAATACATCTCATAAACATAATGTCTTACATAAAAGATTGAAGTCATTTAAACATAACGTCTTACATAAACATAACCTTTTACATGTAACTAAATATAAAAAACATATAATGATGCATTCTCCGCAAGTCCACAGGTTGCACACAAGTAGTAAAGTGGTACCCCGTGAGGGGTAGGGTTGTCGAACCACAGGGACTGGACTCAAAGTACTAATTGATCTTCTAATCTCTAGCCTGTAAATAATGGTTGGTAACAAGATCTTAAAGGAGGGAAGGATGACTAGTAAGGGCTGAAACTGAATTAGGTGAGAGATGCGGAGATAGAGAAAGTGGAATTATCAAGTAGATTAGGATCGAGTATTTCAACAGCAAGAGAGCAATGCCTCGGGATGATTCATATCAGAGCCGGCATTAGGCATAGGCCACGAAGTCCTATGCCTAGGGCCCCACAATTTTTTAGGGCTCCTCATATAGAAAATTTTTTTAAAAAAATTATACTTAAAATTGTTTATCTACTATTATCCTAACCTCATTTCCATAAAAAAAAAATATTATCTTAAGTTCTTAACCATAAAATTATTGTTTTTAAAATTTTAATTTTTTTTTAAATCATAAACCTTAATTACGATCATATTATATTTTTTAATGATAAATAATTGTTTAGGACCCATGTTTTTTAAAATATATTTAAAATTTTATTTATCATTATCATATCTACATAATTAATCTTAACTACTTTTAGTTTCAAAACTATAAAGATAATATAATTTTTTTGGGACTCACAATCTTCTAGGGCTCCACAATGCATGTTTTTTTTTTCTTTTTTGTTGAACTTATGTAAAATTTGCATTTACTATTATCAAATCAACATAAATTATACGGTTATGGGTTTGAAAATTTTATTTTTTTTAACTATAAAACTTAATTTATCGTAAAATCTAATTATTTAGGACCCACATTTTAAAAAAAATTACATTTAAAATTTTATTTGTTATTATCATATCCATATAATTATATTTATAATCTTTAGAATCTTAACTTTTTTTTTCCAAAACTATAAAGATTATATTAATAAATTTTGGGACTCACAATTTTATAGAGCCACACAATGCATGTTTTTTTTTTTAAATAAAATTTTCATTTACTATTATCTATGCACATAAATATAATCTTGAAAATTTAATATTTTCAAACCATAAAATTAATTAATTAATTTAAGATAATATACAATATGTAATAAATTTAGCTTTTATGATATTGAATAATGAACTTTTTATTAGAATCATTGTAATTTTAACGTTATGATTGTAACGTTAGAATGCCTTTTAGGCTTCTAGCATTCTACCTTTTTTTTTTAAAAAAAAATACCTCTATGAGTCTATAAAATATAAATCTATCTAAGGGTTAAACATGCCTTTTTCACAAAAACTCATTCTCATTTGGTGATAAATTTTCTATATTGCTTTTTTAGTATTTCAATCTCAATCAACATCTTTTCTTATTCGTAAGGATATTGTGTACAAGGAAAAGAGGTATGGTTTCAATTTTATTTTGATATTTTTTTTATAATTTAAATACATTGTTTCTTATTTTACTACATTAAGTAGTTGATTGATTTTATTTTTATTTTCTTATAGTGGTCGTGGAATTGTGGAAACGTGGAAAAGATCGCTACTTTAATCAAGGGTGTTTTTTTTTTCCATTTTATATAATATTATCATTTTTATTATCTTGTATTGTTTGTTTTAAATAGAATGTCTACTAGAAAATATGAATCGGATATGAGAAATGCAGAAAGAAAAGAGTAGATGAGTTAATTCAATCTCAAAAAGGTGCTCTTGAAAAATTTGTTTCGAGTAGTAAACAAAATATTACATGTGATGAACATTTAGAAAATAAATCTATTCACTGTAATGTGTTGGAAGTAGATGAAACGTGCAATGAACAAAATCCTCACACTAGTGACAATATTGAGAGTCCTTCACTTTCTAGTGAAAAGAATGAAGAAACTACATTTCATATGGAAACAAAGAATGTTAAAATGAAATATCTTCACAAGTGGAATTAGATTTATATGATCCAGGAAATTGGAAAAATGTCAGTTCTAACTTGAGAGATTTAATTGTTGAACGAGGACCTATTAGGGATACAACTAGCAGTTTAGATTTTCCGAAAGATGAGAATTGTAGACACTTTTCCATTATACATTACACTAGAAAATTGCAAAATGGAGAAAGTCATGATAGAAAATGGCTTGTTTATTCAAAGAAATTAGACAAAGTATTTTGCTTTTGTTGCAAGTTGTTTTCAAATTCACATTTAAGTTCTCAATTACTTAATGATGGGTGTAATGATTGGGAAAAATCTTAGTGCCAAACTTAAGCAACATGAAACATCCAATGAACATATTATTAATATGACTGCTTGGATAGAATTGGAGGTACGATTACAAAAGGAAAAAAACAATTGATAAAAAATTGCAAGATCAAATCAACAAAGAAAAAGAACATTGGAGAAATGTGTCGCTGAGAATTATTGTTGTTGTCAAAACTCTAGCAAAAAATAATTTGGCATTCCGAGGGTCAAATGAAAAAATTTATGAAAATAGCAACGGAACTTTTTTGAGTCTTATTGAAATGATTGCAGAATTTGATACAGTAATGCAAGAGCATGTTAGACGCATTCAAGTTGGTGAAATACATGATCATTATCTTGGCCATAAAATTCAAAATGAATTGATTGATTTATTATCAAATGAAATAAAATCGACAATTGTGAATAAAATCAAGCAAGCAAAATATTTTTCTGTCATACTTGATTGTACTCCTGATGTAAGTCATCAAGAACAAATGTCTCTCATATTAAGATGTGTAGATGTTTCATTAGTTCCAGTGAAAATAGAAGAATATTTTATAGAATTTTAAAAGTGGAAGATACATCGGGGAAAGGGCTTTTTGAGGAGCTTATGAATATAGTGAAAAATCTTGATCTTAATATTGATGATGTAAGGGGACAAAGATATGGTAATGGGTCCAATATGAAAGGAAAACATCAAAGGGTACAAAAACGATTGCTTGATATCAATTCTAGAGCTTTTTTTACACCATGTGGTTGTCATTCACTTAATTTGTTACTTTCTGGTATGGCTAATTGTTGTCCAAAAGCTATTACATTTTTTGGAGCTTTACAACGTATTTATTCGGTTTTTTTCTCTTCCACAAAAAAAATAGAAAATTTTAAAAGATCATGTTCCTAATTTAACTGTTAAACCATTATCGCAAACTCGTTGGGAGAGTCGTATTGAAAGTGTTAAAGCAATTAGGTTTCAAGCTCCTGAAATAAGAGATGCTTTATTTGAATTAGCAAATGCCAGTGATGATCCCAAAACAAATAGTGAAGCTAGTTGTTTGGCTTCATATGAGCTCGAAAACTTTGAATTTTTGCTGGGCATGGTTATTTGGTATGATTTGTTAGTTGTTGTTAATGTTGTTAGTAAAACACTACAAGCCAAAGATATGCAAATTCATGTTGCTATTAATCAATTAAAAGCTCTTCTTACATTTCTTAAAAATTATAGAGAAAATGGATTTGAAGCAGCATTAATTTCAGCTAAAGAAATAGCAACTCAAATAATTATAGAACCCATGTTTCGTGAAAAAAGAAAAATTCGTAGAAAAAACAATTTGAGGAAAATAATACTAATGAAGTGTCACATTTTCCTGAAGATGATTTTAGAATTAATTATTTTATTTGTGTAGTTGATCAAGCTATTTCTTCTTTTGAGAGTCAATTTGAACATTTCAAAATATATGAAGATGTTTTTGGTTTTTTACATGATTTAGAAAAATTAAAGTTTTTAGAAGATAATCAATTGAAAAGATATTGTATTAATCTTGAGGGTTTTCTAAAACAAGACACATCTTTTGATATTGATGGTTTGGATTTATTTTATGAGTTGAAGGTTTTAAAAGAAGTTTTTCAAAAGGAAATAAAATCACCGCTTGAAGTTCTTAATATTATACAAAAATCAAACTCGTTTCCAAATTCTTGGATTGCTTGTAGAATATTATTGACTATACCTATTACAGTTGCTTCGGCAGAAAGAAGTTTTTCGAAATTAAAGTTAATAAAATCATTTTTACGGTCAACTATGTCAGAAGAAAGATTAAATGGATTGACCATTATTTCTATTGAGAAAAATTTAGTATCTCAACTTGAATATCAAAATTTGATAAATAATTTTGCATTAAGAAGGCAAGAAAAGTGAACTTTAACAAAATTTTTGGTTGCATTGCAGGTAATTAACCAATGGAAGAAAGAAGAATATCAAATTTCTAGATTTTTTGTTCATGTTAATATTTTATTTATTGTTATTATTAATAATAACTTATTTTTTTATTTTTGTTATGTAATTTTTTATTTAATAAAAATATTTTTAACTTTATATTATATCTTGCCTAGGGCCTCATTTTCTCTAAGACCGGCTCTGATTCCTATGAGCTATCGTATGCCGACTGACCTCTAATGGCTCTAATGTCTACTAGGTACATTCTATGGTTCTTGCGTGTGCTCAAAAGCAATGTTGCATCTATGGTTTTCAAATACACCAAGTTTTGCTAAGACAACTGTGGTTTCATACACATTGATTTTTGCAATCACACAAAACAATTACAACTATGGCAATCCACACACCAAGTTTTACCCAAGCAACTGTTTAAATTAAACTCATCAAGTTATGCAAACACAAAATTAAGCACAAGAAACCAAAAGAACTTTGTAGATCATTAGAAGAAAGTATTCAAAACATACAAAGCATCAAAGTTCAACATCCTGGGGCACCATGGACGGTTAGCCCCTGAGGGATGGGTACAACATGGAGAAAACAACTACAGATCTAAAGAAAGAAGATGAAACTCCCTTCTCTTCAAGATCGCCTCCAATGTTGAGCTCCATTGCTAGCCCAACTTCTCTTGTGCCTCCACTACTCACGCTCTAGCACCAAAGTTCAGTCCCACCCCAGAAATGTGAAGGGGAAGACCATGGCAGCCGTCCCCAAGAAGAAGAAAGGATGAAGAGAATATCCCCAAAGAATGCCCTTGATCTGACTTAAAAGGCAAATTTCAACGCATGACACACCCTGGACACGGGGATGTCACTCCCGCTGAAAATCACTGAAAAGCAATCACTAAAAAGCAATTTCAGGCATGACACACCCTGTAACACAAGGGTGTCAGCTTCGACAAGATTGTGCTAGGAGCACACAGACCATGTCCCTTCTCCAGACTTGTGCTACAATAAAATACTACAGTAACTCAACTACATTGATTTTGCTACAGTACTAATCTTTATAGATCGCCTGGAATAATCAGTGGAACGCACATGGCCGTGTCGAGACCGTGTCAGGCCTGAGAGCACTGTAAATTCTCATCTTTTCGCACTGTAATTGTATCGAATCCTGTTCTTTTGCACAAGGACCTGTTTTTCTGCACAAATACACTATGATACCTAAAGTAGCACCGAATCACAATAAATAAACACTTGAAGACACGATAAATACATGAAAAGGGTATGGAAATATATATATGAAATGCACTCATCATATAACATAACATTGTTTTTAATTAATCATTTGCCGAAGCCACAACACTTTCCGTTCTTTATTGATGAGACTCAACAAGATTTCACAATTATCGTTATCTTTAAACAATGTTGTAATTTTAACAAAATCTTCATCTGGAAATTGATCACACAACACATTAAATGCCGCCATGCATTCTCCTATGGTGTACTTCTCCTCTACTCGGTTCATTTTTATAGCATCTATATATCTATCCATCCCAGCTCGACACATATCTATATATTGTTCTAAGAATGACTCTTGAACATTTTTTCGCTTTCGGTCCTTTTTCCTTCTTTGCACTTAATCTCCTAACCTTTGCCGGCTTGCACTACATGAGTTTTGGGGTTATGAAATATTTGGTTGATTGCATGGAGGCTCCATTTGTGCAAAATCACGATCCTCTGTCTCAATTTTGGGTATAGACAATGATTAGATGGGATCATTTGGAGCCGAAATGCATGGAGATGGAGTGTCCATTGGCACATTTTCATAATAATCTACATCACAAGAGCGTCTTCTTTCTGCATATCTCCCTGTGTAATAAATGTACAAATTATTAGAAAATATATGAACAAATCTTTAAAGCAAACATTAGTAAACAACACTTTTTTACCCTCATAAATCTCCTGCAGTGCCGTGAAATATGGAAAGAGTTTTTGATGCCATCTTCTAGCTTCTTTATTTCTCTGCATATTTTGATAAAAATGATTAAGATAAATTATTGCATAAAGTTTGTAAATTATGTGATAAAAATATATACTTCAAGTAGTGGTGCCCAAACTTCTTCAATGGCTTCGACCATATTTTTTTCATAGTCCCATCCAAAGCCACTCAATTCAGTAAACCCCTTCAGAAGCTTGTAATTTTTTTTCATCTCTTGCTCTAATGCTTTAACTTGTACAACAGTGAATTTTAAATTAGGGAATTTCGTTACCATGTCATGCAATATTCTATTCCATGCCTCTTTAGTCCATCCATTTTGTGAGAGGTACGTGGGAACGTTATAATCACCTAATAATTTCACTAGGAGCCCTATGATTTTTATTCCATTTAGCCCTTGTGTCGGTCTTTTCTTGATTTGCCATCTATACAAAGCCAACAAAGTCATTTTAATTTTCTTTAAATGAGCATATCTCTAATCATATAAATGAACATGTCTTACATATTTAAAAAAAAAATAAAAAAGAATTATAATAGCTCAAAAAGATAAAGAGAACATCAATAATTGGACAGGCTACCACAAAGACAAGTCCAGAAGAATATTCTTCTAATCAACAAAACAAATCAAATAAATAAATAATTAAATAAATAAATTACCAAAAATTAAGCAAAATTTCATTTCTTTTTCAATAACTTTGTGCTATTCTTTTTGTCACGTCTGTTGTTGTTGCCTTTTGAATTTATTAGTTAGTATAGACACATGGAGTTATTTAGGTCTTACATATATTTATGAATACTACATGCAATGGTCAGGCCAAGCTTATGTCAGCACATTACAAGGATCTCACATAATCACTTCTCTTCATTGCTTCCATATATATATATATATATATATATATAAATTAAGTTTAAATAAGAGATAATTGTATATATATATATATATCATGTTCAAGTTAAGAACAAACTTTCATATATGTATCTATATTAGTATTTCAGCAAAAACTTTTTATTCATGAAACAAAAGAAGGCGAAAGATCATGAGTTTGTGTTTGAATTCAGTAATACAAGATGAGAAACTTGCTCATCAATTAGCAAACAAACAAACAAACACACTTGCTCATCAATTTGTTAACAACGTTAGTTACAGACCATGCTTATGTTTTAAATCGAATAAAAATAAAGTAGCACAATGCTCAATGATGAAAGCTAAATAAACAACATTTACTATAAAATGCAAAAAAATATGCTCTTAAAAAAAAATAGTGGACACAAACAAGCAACCTCTAAAACGAATCACAATAACCTCAAAACAACACATCAGCCCAGGAACCATACATTAATTTCCAATTTAACTATTTCAGATCCATGTTAATTTAATGACAATTGCTTTTACAATTGTTATCAGGTGGTTAAAAGATATCTGCAATTATCTTATCTTATCTTATAAAAAAACAAACAAATTATCAAAGAATTTGATATAAGATGAAATCACAAACTCACAAGATATCTGCAAGCATCTGAATGAGTCTGACTGCATAAGCACTGAGCATATTATGAGAATTTCAAAGGCTAAAGCAATCACAAGATGAAATTATTTTACAAAGACCATCTTTTTAGAATCTCATATCAAAGACGAATATTTTAGGCCTAAAATTTGCAGGAAAATAGAAAATTATCTGTTAATTTCCACCCAATTCAAGCAGTTTGGAACTTTTACTGATCACAATACTAAATTAGGCGTTGAAGTAAAATGACCAACAAAATAATGTAGTTCGCCCAACACAAAACCCAACCTTAATTAATACAATCAAAACAAGAGATTAAGCATCGTTGTTGTCTTTCTTATCACCAGATCCCATCTTCTCTCCACAAAACTCAGAGCAATGAATCAATGATTCAACCACTATCATTATCAACAGGAATCTTATCTAAATCACATCACCTCAACACACCAAAATCCCAACCAAACAAAATGCAAGTACCTCCACAAACTCCAAAGGCAGCCTTCTTCAACCCCTTCTTCTTCACAATGAATCTGGCATCGATGAAGAAACTGGATGACGGACAAACTCCTTCTCCAATAGCCACAGTGAGTCCTCGTTGGGATCCAAACGGGGGAGAAGATAGAGTCGGAGGGAATGGGAGGCGTAGGCGAAGGCAAGGTCGCGGCCACATAGATGGAGGTGAGGTTGCAGTCAACGGAGGTGTGGCGGCCAGTCCTTATCCCTTTCTCTTGTCCGAATCGCTGCTCCCAGCCAAATCACAGCTCCCACCCAAAAAACAAAGGAAATAATTATTTTGGTCCCTACCCCTTTGTAAAATTCCTATAGAATCATATGATTCCATAGGAATTTTAACTTGTGAAAAGAATGCCCAAACACCCATTCCTATGATTTTCTACATAATACTAAATTCCATAGGAATCTCCACCATTCCTATGGAATCTAGTGGTACCCAAACAGGCCCTTACTCTCTTTTTTAACAGCACATGCATCAAAACAAGGAGGCCTCTCTTTTTTGAGAGCACATGCATCAAAACAAGGAGGCTTTTATGCCACAAAAAAAGGATGCTTTTCATGTCATATTCATGCATGAAAACCAAGAAGTTTTCCAAGACTTTTTCATGTCGTGTTTCATACCATGTGGACATATATTGCAAAAAAAAAAAGAGAAATATATACATATACTGATTACTAATGATGTAGGAGTAAATTAAAAAATAGTTCATAATATACATTAAAATATAATTTAAAAACATATAATACAAATATTACATTTGATGGGCTATTCCTTAACCAACAGTGTTTTGTATTATTTAGTTACTTAAATAAATAGTTTTAATAATTAAATTTAAAAATACTAATATTGTTATTATTAATTAGAAATTAATTTTAGAAATTTTAAAAATATTTATTTGATTAACTATATGTGAATATTTTCACTCAAGCAAGTATACTGACAAAGAATTATTATAGGTGATTACTAATGATTAGATGTACGCAAAAGTCAAAGTTTTTTGAGCAAGCAATTTAAGAAAGAAACTTTGATTAGTAATCAATGGTGTTGAGTATTTTTACTATACTTTTCTTATTAATTAAGGCCTTGGGTCCCCCTTCTTTTAAACATAATGATAGGTGTTTTCACTCTCATTGCAAAAGGTTTGGTAGTTCAAGTAAAGAAGGTCAGAAAGAAAGTCTTTAAAAAAAAAAGAAGAAGAAAGAAACATAAAGTTCTAAGAAAGCTATCATTTTCTTTAGCAAAATTGTTTGAGTATTACGTTCGCAAAATTAATAAAGTATGATATATATATATATATATATATATATATATATCACCACATAATTAATCAACCAAAGTAAAATGCATACCTCTACCTGTAAGCATGCTAATTTGAATAAATATAATGTTAGATCTCTAATCTCATTTGTGAAGACCATAATAAATCATGGTGGTAGTTCTAATCTACATCGTTCTTCCTTAATAGATATGGTATTCATAAAAATGATATATCGGAACTATAGTGATGTTCATCTGTATAAAACCTTTCCATTGGACATAATTCTATTTTAAAAATTAAATTTTAAGGTAGATCAATATTCAAATACTATTAGTTTTGTTAAGGGTTATCTAATATTAGATTTCAAGTTTTTAATCAACACACCACAACAATCAAGAGAAAAGACACAAACGTTTGGTAACGCAGAACGGTGTCATGTGCCTATATCTATAGAGCCAAGCCTAAAGAATCAATACACTAGAAGAGACAAAAATAGAAGGACAATAGTTACAAAAACACCCTCACCAAAAGGCAATGATGAACGAAGACACCACTCCTTAAGGACAATAGTTTTTTCTTGAAATTGACTTTTATGCTGTCGGTGGTGGTGTTGTAGATTACTATAAGATTATTGTTTTTTTTCCTTTGCATTTGTCTATGTCTCTACCTTTCAACGCTAAGTGATTTTGGTTATTAAACTGAGCCATAAAAGGCTTACTTTCTTCATTATTTTCGGTTGTAAAATTCACATGTTGGTCCTTTTACCAACAATTAGCTTTTATATACCCATATCTCTTGCAATGATAACATTGAATGCTACTTTTATTATTTCTTTGCTCACTAAATTGTCGTTGCCCATCAAAGTAACTTCTGTCTCTTCCATTACCTCGACCACAACCATGGAATCCTCTCTTCCGTAACTTTTGTTAAATGTTCTTTCAATTTCTCCAACATTAGTGGCTCCCTCCTTCACTTGAAATACCTTTTCTTCATGTTTTTCAAATGATCAATTAATTCTTGCCTCGTGTGCTTGTGATGACCCCATTAGTTCATCAAAGGAGAAAGTTGATAAATCCTTAGATTCTTCTATTGTGGTAACTATGTGATCAAATTTTAGATTCAAACTTCTCAATACTTTTTGAACAACCACCTAATCAGTAATCTTTTCCCCATAAGATCGCATATGGTTAACTATTGTTATTACTCTTGATAGAAAATCAGCAATGGATTCTCCACTTTTCATGACAAGGCTTCAAAGTTGAGCCAAAGTGATTGTAATTTTACCACAATTACTGATAATAACTTTGAAATTCCTTCTTCAACATCGACCAAGCTTGTTTTAATGTGGTCTTTGTTGCAATTCATGAGAAAATGCTATCATGGAAAGCCTACCGAATCATTACTAATGTCTTGGAATCTTTCCACTTGTTGTCCCTTAATTTATTTTCCTTATTAGGATTTGCATGCACATGTTCTACAAAATCTCAAAGATCTTGAGATTTGAGTAGAGTCTTTATATCAATACTTTAGTACTCATAGCCTTCTCCGTTGAAAATTGGAATAAGTGGTTGTGCCGTATTGGAATAAGTAGTTGTGCCGTATTGCTAGCCATGATTTCAACCTTAGCTTTGGCACCAAATTTGTTGGAGAAAAGAATTTTATAACTTTATGGAGAAAACAAAAAGAGGCTTTATTGTCTTCCCACAATATCATACTCAATAATACTTATCACACTTTGACATGCTCTGTTACTCCCACTTAGCACACTCTTAACACATCTTGCCCTGTTACTTGGCTCTTTAATAATAAATCAACAATGTCTGCTTATAAGCTCACAATCATATTCAAAAATTCTAATAGGACAGTAATTTGACTTTAACTAAAACTTAAATCTAACTTATTCAAATAGGATAACCACTACTTCAACTAATTTATCCAAACTAAAAGTCAATAGTATGGACTAATTCTAGTTGGACTCAAATAAATCATTAAATAAATTAATAATTATGAGCTTTATTTATCATAATTACCAACAAAAATAGCCATTTTAAAAAGGTACTAGTTATCCAATTATTTATTTATTTATTATTATTCCTTAAAAATGAGTGTTTTTTTAAAGAAAATCTGAAAGCATAATAAACTTTTATTATAATTTTTCCTATTTTGCCACCTTTCCTTTATTATAAAAGAGTGGTATTTTATTTTATTTTTATTGAGTCAAAAATTGAGGGCTGAAAGCTGTTCCATAACTCCAAAGTTGAAAGTTGATGGTTTGTAACATTTATTAAATTAAAAAAAAATCTTATTCAAAGTAGGGTGAGTTGAATAAATTGGTTTATTTTTCAGTACAGCTAGAATTTGGTCTTGTGGTAATTTAGTGTATTCAAGATGATTTCAAGTACACAAGCCCCAATATGAAACATAAAAACAAAACTAATTTAACTAATTAATGAGGCATCTAAACACTGCTTAATTTTACTTAACTCATTTAAATGCATAAATAAAAAATAAATAAATAAGCGCATATATGAAACATGGAATGATTAGAAAATAGTAACCAATATAATATACAATAATACAAATCGAAACAACTACAACATAGATGGATAAAATAAGATGCTATTTAGACGACTCTCAAAACTAAAAATTATACATGTACTTTACATAAGAACAAATAGCATGTCAATTATTATGTGTCCAATTAACTACTTTATTATTTAACAATAATAGATATAATAATCACGTAGCATGTGATAAAAATAAACATTGAAAAAAAAAATCAACTTGTCAACCATTGGATAGCTCAATGATGACACCAAAGTGTAAAAAGGGAGGTCATGGGTTCAAATCCCTCATCCGGCAGTACTATTTTTTGTACTGTTTATTTGAGATTTTTATATTATTTTTGTACTGTAAATCCGGACCAATATTATTTGGTAATATTCATAAAAAAAGGATACTTGTCACCTATTATTCAAAAAATAATAATAACTCAAAATTACTTTTTCCAACAAATAAAAGAAAAGGTTCCAAGTAATTCTTACTATTTAAGGGGAAAAATCAGTGTTTAATTTATAGTTTCAAAAATGTTTCAACTAAATGTTATTTTCAAGTGCTTTATATTGAAAGAAAAGTCACAATCAATCCCTTAAATTTTGTCAACTTGATAAAATATATATATATATATATATATCTTCCAAATTGTTTATATCCTTTAAAGTATAAATTTTTTAATAATTTATTTTTAAATCTCAATTTATATAAACTTAATAAACTACTTCTAGCTTTGCTCAATGACATCCACACAAATGATAACCTCAGAGTGACAAGCTTGCCAACAAGTCTAAAATTAGTGGCGAGAAAGATGAGCCCACCTTTTTTGAAGTGTCTACAACCTAGCCTTAGCCGATTAGATTGTTATGCTGTATTTTTTTGGTCTCACGTGGCCTCACGTTGTTGGTGGGTGTGCACGCACGTTGGATAACTACTCGGCGGTCACGTTGTCAACCGGCAAATGTCGGTTGCCGCATAATCCGGCACAGGTCACGGTCGGCTAACGGCGCTCCATTTTTGACCCATTGGGCCCACTGTTTTGTTGATTGACAGCCGGCAAACTTAACGGTGAACTTAAATGACGTAAATGCCCAAGCTTTATTTGGTCCATCACGAATCACAAAAGAATATAATTCTAGAAATGAATGTTTGGTATACTTACACATTTCTGTGACATTTTTGTACCTTTATTTGGGAATATTTTTTTTATAAAAATTAACATTATTCTATTGGGTCATCATTAATCCTCACAGAATAATGAACCATTCACTAAAAGAAAATAGAGCGGGAATGGGTATAAATTATCCATTTTACTACTCACAATATATTAATATATTAAATAAATATAAATATATTAATATTAAAATAATTAGTATTTTTATAACAATTATATACTAATCATATTAAATAAATATTTATATTTAATATAAATGTATTAATATTAAAATAATTCATATTTATTTATAATAATCATATAATAATTATGTTAAATAAATATTTATATTTAATATAAGGGTAAATTATTTATTGGTCCTTGTACATTTTCAAAATGGTCGGACAGACACAAAACACATTCCTCTACAGTTCTTCCTTTTTCAAAGTATCATCTTTTAGTCTCTCCTGTCTCCCTCTATTAGTTATGGACGTGAGGATTTTTGAGAAATGCCAAGATTTCCCCTTTGCAATCATAAGGCATGGCAGTCTTTTCCTTTCAATGCGCAGAAAGGACCTTTCTTCATCATTTGTAATCTTGGAAAAGCCACTGGGCACTAGAATTCTCTTTTCCCATTGTTTTTCATATGAGAGGAGTTCTTCTTCATGTGGGCAATTTCCTTGTTTTTCTTATTTTTTATTTTTTATTTTTTTTTGTGGAGCTTCTAACGAAGCTTAACTGGTCCTCTCTTCATCACCTTCCTTAATTTTCCTCGTCCGCGGAGAGCTTCTGATTTGGTGGAGCTTTTACCTAGCAGCCATGATAGCATTTGGAAGAAACCCAACACCAAGGTGTAGGTTACTGTGGTGGAGTTTACGCTTGACTTGCATGGGTTCCCAACCTAACCCTTATTTTGATGTTGTAGGCTCGAAATGGAAATATTTTACAGTGTTGTAAAGTACAACGGGGAGGTATATGTGTTGGACTTTACTGTGTTGACCAGCTGGGAGCTATATTGAAGAACATTTATACATATTGGGGTCTAGAACCGTAGGTAAAGTACGGTATTCCAGACAAATAGAAGACACTGAGTTCACAACAAAAGATAAATTCCAGAGAATGAGCAGTATTCACCAAATATTCAGCAAGTCTTTGGTTGATATGTTCGTAAAGGTGAGGCATGAAACATCAGAGGGCACCTCTGGCAAATCAAACTCGCCGTAAATATCATATCATATCATTTGTAGCATTCCACTTGGTTACTCTCTCGCACCCACAATGCCTGATGCCCCACAATTGTATGTTAATGTTCTGCACATAATGATCATTACTTTAGTCAATGACCGTATCCTGGCATTAGTTTTCATTGATAGTGATTTGATTTGTTTCTGTTATTCGTTTGTCGTAAGTGTTTATTTATTACATGAAAGTGTTTAGTTTCTTTATGAAAGTATTTATTTATCCACCTTAACTGTTTACTTATTACACTAAATGTTTATTTATTATCAGTTTGGCGAGGGAACCATTATTATCACAGCATCTTTCATTCAACCGATTGTCTGAATCCTGGACTGGGCTAAATGAAGGATTGACAATATCCACATGTTGTCGAGATACAGAAGGTGGCATTCTTACCGTCCGGTAATATTTCCAAGACACAAATGATTTCAAGAATACATTGTCTAAAATTGCCATCAAACGCAATTTCAACTTCCGGTTCATTAAAAATAATAGCAATAGGGTTACAGTTGCATGTGCCGCTGATGAATGTCAATGGCATATTCATGCCTCAAAAGATAGTACCCTCCCCATGTTTAGAATAAAAACAACAAAAGAAGATCACACGTGTGGTGGGGGTATCACCACAGGATCACACCCTAGAGCTTCAAAGAAATGGGTTAGAGGGCAAGTGATGAAGAAATTAAGGGATCGACCTTTGTACCTAGCAGTGGATATACAACGAGATATATTGTGGGATCATAGTGTTCGTCTGTTATACAAATAGGCCTGACTGGGTAAAGAGGCCCCAAGAGGAGTTATATAAGGAAGCGATGTAGCAAGCTACGATTTGTTGATATCGTACGCAGGTAAGGTTGCTGAAATAAATCCAGGTAGTATTATTGATAGGCTCCAACTTGATGAAGAAGAAAGAGATTTAAATGATGGCCCGATCTTCACGGCGTAGGATCTAGGTTGAGGGATAACTAGTTGCGAACAACCGGGGATAGATGCGACCCGTACGTTAGGAAGAGATGATCTGAAGCTTCAAGAACTCCAACCAGCTGTCTAACCAATCGCAGAACCACAAACCAGAAACTAATCCACACAAAACGCCCGGAAGCGTAGAGCACGAATTCGAGAGAACTCACAAGAACAATAGTAGTAAGACAACTCTTATTTCGTGAATAATAATCAAATTTCTATGCTTCAAAAGAGAAGGTACAAGGCTATTTATAGTCAACTTAAACTTGGGATACAAGAAAACTATCTTATTAAAATCGGCTAGAAAATCAATCTAAAGACAGAAAATGAAAATTTGCTAGGAAAACAATCTAAAAATAGGAAAATAAAATTGGTTAGAAAATCAATCTAAATATGGGAATAGTATCCCGCGGGGGGTACTGTAGCACAAGAAGATGGCAGGCGAATCTCTCCACTCTTAATCTTAGAATATTTGATTTCCTGATTGATTGGAATTTGATTTTATTTCTTTTCAGAAATTGGGTTGATTTAGGAAAGAGATATTTTAAGCTGATTTGTTATAAAAGGAAACATCTCCCTTTGTTTGCGTGGGGCCAGCGAAGATAGTCATAGTTTTCTTCTTGGATGTGCATGTGAGTGTAAGACCCACATGTGACGTAGCTCTAAATGCTTCTCTCTTGCTATCCTCTTATTTCACTAAGTTTGAAATTATGTCCTCACTTCCGGTATACCTAAGCACAATTAAAGTGGAAGAAATTGAAAACACCACTATTTCAATATAATTTAAGAATAAGCTTATGTTAGCGTTCACCTTATTTTGGATTTGTTTAACACGGTTTGGTGTAAATGGTTCTTGATATGCTTCCTCTTCTATAACAGCTAAAGTATTATCATTCGTAGGTGGTGTAGTTGGCATGAGAGTGTGTCTTCATCAATTATTATCATTAACAGTGAAGTTGATCAATTTCGACATGGTTTTTTCTATTTTTGTGCTTCATTGGATGGCTTCAAGCAGAGTTTGCAGACCCATGTTGTTTCTAAATGGGATGCATTTGCTAGGCAAATAAGGTGGTATCTTGTTGGGTGCAACCGCCAAGGACGGCAATAAAGGATTATTCCATTTAGCATTTGCTATTGTCAATAATGAAACCGATGATAACTGGGCATGGTTCATATCGAGGTAATTAGTATGTCGGTTATGTGTTTAGTATCCGCCTTAAAGTGTTTATTAATCATGCGTTCATGTTTATTATCAGCCCTTAACTATTTAATATTCATACTAAGTGCTTATTATCCATTCCAAAGTGTTTCTTATCATGTTTAAATGTTTATTATCATGCTTAAGTCCTTATTATCGGCTTAGGTGTTTATTATTGTGCTTAAGCATTTATTATCATCCTTAAATGTTTATTATCATGCTTAACCATTTATATGTACATAGTTCATTATCTTACCCATTAATGATGGTTCTTGTTTATTATCATATCCAACATTATGAGTACAAACTAATGAACATAATGTACAACCGGCGTGAAGCTTCAGTATTGGGAAACACATCTTTGCCCCATTATAGATAAGAAGCTAGAAGGTGTAATTGATGAAAGTAGGTGACTAATCATGCAAGCCAATACAAGCATTCATCGTTATGTGGATGATTATCATACGGTCGCATCATATAGGGTCACGTACGGGAAGCCAATCTTCCCAGTACCAGATTATGACAAACCACGCAAAGAAACTTGCCCCATGTGAATTGGACCACCAATCTTAAAGAAGAGACCCGGCGGGCCGAGACGTCGACGGTTTGAGTCGCAAGCCTTTGGGGTTTGAGAATTATGTTGTAGTCGGTGTTACGAGTTCGGCTTAACATATAATGAAGTAATCGCGGAATGAGTGTGGCCATGGTTAGGCCTTTTTTGATGTACAAGAAACACAAGGGTTTAATGACTTGTAGACATTAAGGAGTATTTATACAATATAATAAACACTTCCATGTAATACTGAACAGTTTATTGCAAATAATGCATACTTAAGGCCAATAATGAACACTTTATAGCAAATAATGCATACTTAAGCAAATAAATAACCCTTGGGCGTAATAAACACTCAATATCATTTGATGCAATTGTGAGATGCGACCAAACCCTGCTGGTCGTTTGTTCCTGAGAATAAAATTGGATTTTGGAAGAGGGGTTTTGTGTCCTTCCACATAATCGGCTTCTTCCTTGCACTCTGCTTCGATAAAGGAGTCCGTGGTTGTTAGCACGACCACCATAGCCTTATCCATGACATCGTCGTCATCCCCATCGTCCCCTGAAACTGTGTTCCCACTCTTCAGTTTTGCCAGGGACTCATTGGCGGTGTCATATGCATTGTTTCAAAATGGAAAGCTGATGTAGCGTCTCAAAACCAAGGGTGGCATGGTTCCTTCCTCGTCTCTTCTCCTCCTTCCCCGTAATAGCACCCTCCAAAAATGGCTCGGTGGCAATGTCGGTCTTTGCCAGAATCTGGAGAAGAAACTACTCCAAAAATGGCAGTTCTCTTCTTCCTAGGCTTAGAAAATAAGGTAATGGGACTGAAAAGTAACCACCCCCTTTGTTCCATATGCATTGGAACTCTAACTTCACCAAAGGCATCACCATCATTTCCATGTCAAGTTAACACTGCCTAGATGGCATTGGATTGAAAAATAAATCATTTCAAAAGGAGTGAGTTTTTGGTCATTTAAAAAAGTCAAGGCAGTTTTTGGCCATGTGAAAGGTAGAGGCACCTTTTGAACAATTTCTCTTTATATAAATGTATTAATGTTAAAATAATTAATATTTAATTATAATAATCATATAATATAAATAAATATTATTTCAGATATAAGCCATAAATTGATTAACAATTAATAAGTAATTTAAATATTTAATAATAGTAATTAAAATTTATTTAAAATATTCTATAAACAACAAAATTTATTTCTTTACATTAAGGGCATAAAAGTAATTTTACATCATATCTTTTCATTATTTTTTCAATCCCCAATAAATTACTCTTCTACTTTTTTCATTCCCAATGAATTACTTCTCCAACTAAACACTTTTTTCATTGTCATCCCTCATCCATTCATTTTCCCCCTCATTCATTACCTCATTCTCCTTCATTCCATTACGGTAATCCAAACATACACTAAGGGGTCATTTGGTTCACGGTAATGATATATTACTATGTAATGATATTACCGTGGTAATGAGATCGGGAATATTATATGTTCAGGAATGATGTGGTAATTTATGATAACCATGTTTAATTAAAAACTCATATTATTTAGTAATCAACTTGGTAATGTTCTAAATTTCCCAAAAAAATCCTTGTGTCTACTATTTTGTGCAAGTTTAAATTTAAAGTAAAATAAAATTTTAGATAAAATTTTTTTTTTCAAAGTTGAACATATTCCCAAAATAATGTTATTCAAATTTAATTTTTTTTATCCGACGAATAAAGTATGAAAAATATTATTTTTGAACAAGGGGCATATTTGTCCAAAAAATATTTCAAATTATCACTCACTTTGTAATCCAACATAACCACCTATTTTGGTGGTAATGGAACTACCAAGTTTTTTGGTAATCTTCAAAAGTTGGTAATCATATATTACCATTAATATTACCATCAATATTACCACCGCCACCAATCCAAACGTGGTCATCTGAAAAGATTACCACGTAACAGACGGTTATGTTTTCACATTACCACGAACCAAACGGCTCCTAAGAGGGTTGGTATTATAGGGACATTCATCCGTCCATATTCAACCGTTGGATTTGAATCTAACTGTTAATATCATTTATTTTGTATAAAGTATTTTCTAAACAGTGCTATAAAATAGTATTAAGTTGGGTAAACATTATTTTTATAAATAAAAAGTGAGATTAATAATGTTTTCATCTTAACCATCCGATCTTCATCAATCTTTATTTACGCCCCCTTATATTCAAATTGATTATCTAGGAACGCTCTAAGCATGTTTGCAGACGTCGGATGACCTAATTCTAATATTTAAAAATATGTTTATTTGATAAATATTGGCTTAACTCTAATGAAAATTTATATCCAATATAATTTTAAACTGGTTATATAGATTAAACATGATTATATACATGAAAAAAAATTATCATGAATTAAATGATTTTAAAAAAAAATTAGAATTTTATTAAATGATAAAAATCATAAATACATATTTATTTAAGGGAAAATTACTATTTACCCCTAGTGAATTTCAAAAATTCCCAAACAGCCCCTCTAATTTTGGCAAACCCCGAACAACACTTCCGTTATTGTTTAATTTCCCTTTTACCCCCTACCGTTCACTTGAAATGCGACCATGTTATGAAATTCCATTTTTGCCCTTGAAAATGGCGGGGGAAAAACGGCCACTCACATCATGTTCAATCTTTATACATACAATTTTGCATTTTTTTTGTTGCCTTTTGTCAAACAAAGTTTAGAAGGCTCATCACATCTTATTCTTCTTCTTTTTCTTATTCTCATCATTTGGTTTGTTATATTTGACTTCTGCCGATTTCTTGATAAGGTTAGAATTTCTTCGATTCGAGGGCTATTGTTCACGGCACTAACTCCTTGGGAATTGGTGTTAGCTTAGCTGAGATACGTGAGCGATTGGGTCTTGATGGTCCCCGTGTCAGGGTGAAGTTTATCACACCCGATGGATATAAAACGGTTTGTCCAATAGAAAACGAGGTTGACTTCCAGCGGATGTACCATTGTCGATCTTGTCGAGACATACGCTGTGCCATTGTTGAATCCTACTGAAAATGAGTTTTTCTCGTTGTAAGATTCTTCTCTTTTATGTTTATCTAGTTGTATAAGTTAATTACCGTTTAACGTCGCCTGTCTATATTTAAATACATTATTTTTATATTTAACAATTGTCTTCTTCGTTTAATTTATTTGTCAATATTTAACTATTTGCATTACCGTTTAACATTGTAATGTATCATATAAACATTTTATGCCTCTGCTTAAAATATTTTCTGTTCCGTTTAAACTGAAGTGTTGCCAGGTGGCCAATGGCAAATTTATGATATCCCGTGCACAAGAATTAATGACGGCATTAAATTCTATCTCGTTAATGAGAAAAGCTCGGTCCCCCATGCGTTTTCATTTTTTTTCTCGAATCTGAAGCGTCAACCGGCTTACGGACTTCACACCATAAATGAGAAGGAAGACCACTTCCCCTGAATACCCCCCCGCCTAATTGCCTGAATGCGGAGGATGATAGACAAGCAATTAAGTCGGCATTTTGACTTGATCAGGACAAGAAAGTTTTCACGCATTGCTTGATTGCGGAGGATTCTCCGGAGAGGGTGACCACGACACATACTTATAACAAAATTGATATTTATCACTTGAGAATTGTTCTTATCGTTTAAAAAATTTTCCTTAGTGTGCAAATATTATTGTCTTCGTTTAACTGTTTAACTGCCTTTTTTAACTGTTCGTGTTCTACGTTGTACAGGTTCAAGTTGATGCGCATGTTATGCAACCGCCGTGAGCATTCAAAGGTACAGATACTTGTTGAGAAAAGCCGAAATCTTAATAGACGAACTAGGATAGACTCACAAGTGTCTGATGTCCGTGAAGACATTGTAAATGTTGTGGATGTTGTAAATGTTGTAAATATTTTATTTGAAATGAAGCAAACATATCTGAGTGTGAACTTTTGATATTTAATCAGAGGCCATTGTAAATGTTTAAATATTATAAATGAAACAATCTTATTTGAGTGTCAATTTTTGATATCTAAACATTTTTAGAAACAAAAAACGGCATTGCAAACAAACAAAATGTTAAACAAAATCGCCTTACTACTTAAACAGTGATAACAGTGTTTAAATAAAAAAAATATATGTTTAAACGATATACAAATTATTTAAACAGTGAACCGATAGTTTAAAGAATATATATAATTGTTTAAACGTAAAAAGGTTAACGTTTAAATAGAGACCCATGAGGTACCCAAGAGGATTGATGGAATGGCTGTAACACAATGTTTTGGAAAATTATCCATCTTCAACATGATGTCGCAGAAAGCATTCAATTTAAACAATCACATATATTTTAAAACAGTTAAATCAAAATATTTAAATGGTTTACATATTGGTTTAAACGACATAATGTCAGTATCAACATTCAATTTAAACAGTGAACAAGCAAGCTGCTCAAGTGTTCTCTTCATGGAGGCTCTGTCAATGAACACAATGTCAGTAAAAGCATTCAATTTAAACAATAACATATATTGTTAAACAGTCAAATGATAATATTTAAATGGTTTACATATTTGTTTAAACTATATAAAATGATTTTAAATAGTGAACCAATATGTTAAACACTGAATCATATTTGTTAAACATTAAAGATTGATATTTAAACAGAGAGAATCATGATAAGTGGAGTACTTTCCTTTGAGCGATGACAGGTTGGCTTCTATCGTCACTTGCTTACTTCCCGACGCTTCTCGTTTGTATTCGACCGGTCGCTTGCAAGGACTTCATACTGTAGCATCATCCTTACAAGCAAAGAAAAACTTTGAGACAATGGTGGAAAGCGGCAATGGTGAAAAACGAAGAAGAACTACGAGCCAAGGAGCCAGTAATGATTGTCTCTAGGGATTAACCCTTGTCGGTCATTTCAAGTGGGTCCATGTAATGAAATACCTTTTTTGCCCTTTAAAATGGTGAAAAAAATACTGCCCAATCACATTATGTCTGACTTTATTCATACAGTTGCGTACTTTTTTGTGAAACACATTTTAGAAGGCTCTTTATATCATCATCTTCTTTTTCTTCTTCTTCTTCTTCTTCTCATTTGGTTTGTTTGATTTGAGTTCAGTAGTTATATTATGGATAGTTTTTGTGGTATTGCTAGATACAACGGGGAGGGAAGAGTGTTAATGTTCACGGCACTGACTTCTTGGGAGTTGGTGTTAGCTGAGATATGTGAGCGATGGGGTCTGGATGTTTCCCGTGTGAGGGTGAAGTTTATCACACCCGACGGGTATAAAACGGTTTGTCCAATAGAAAACGATGTCGACTTCCAACAGATGTGTCACGTTCACTCGATCTTCAAATGTTCTATAGTCGATCTTGTTGTGGAGAACGACGATGTGGCATTGTCGAATCCTACTAAAAATGAGTTTTTCTCGTTGTAAGATTATTCTCTTTTATGTTTATCTAGTTGCATAAGTTCATTACGGTTTAAGTTTGACAGGCTCTGTTTAAATATATTCTGTTTGCAATTAAATTTTATCTTCATCATGTAACTCTTTGACTTAACGTTTAAATTACGATTTTATCATTTAAGCACGTTATGTCTCTGTTTAACTTATGGATGGTTTCGTTTAAACTGAAGTGTTGGCAGGAATTCGGATTCTGCGAGCATTCCCGGTCAACCCCATGGCGAACTTGACGGTGTGGGATGCCTTCCTTCCTCGTCAGATCATTCTGAAGTGTTGTCATTGGATATCAGATAACGTTTTGAAGGCGTTGAACATTTCAGGGATGCACTTCGAAATTTTGTAATCAAACGGAATTTCGACTTTAAATTCATAAAGAACGAGAAACACCGGGTGACTGTGGAATGCGCTGCCGTTGGTTGTCAATGGCGCCTTCATACATCAAAAGAATATAATAAAAATACTTTCAGAATAAAGACAATAAATCCGTCACACACTTGCGGTGGTGGAGTGGGATCGGCCTCACACCCGAAAGTGTCGAAAAAATGGGTAAGCGCACGGGTGATTCAAAAACTCAAAGACCGGCCCTTGTATAAAGCCATCGACATTCAGAAGGACATGTTGCGGGAACATGGTGTCCACATTCCATACAAGCAGGCTTGGTTGGGAAAAGAGCATGCCCGGGTGGTGCTCGATGGCAGCGACATCTCCAGCTATAATTTGTTGCCTTGGTACGTGGACAAGATGGCTGGGACAAACCCCGGCAGTTTTGCGATTGTGGAAAGAGATGGTAAGCGATATAAACGTGCATTCTTTTCTTTCAGAGCGTGTATTGTCGAATTTAAGTAGGCTTGCAGGCCACTGCTGTTTGTCGATGGTACCCTCCTTGGAAAGTATCGGGGTACTCTACTGGGTGCAACAGGCAAAGATGGAAACAATGGTTTCTTCCACGTCGCCTTTGGTATTGTCGACAACGAGACCAATGCCAATTGGACTTGGTTTATATCCAAGTTAGGTGATGCTTTATACGAGGAAGAAGATTATCATAAGATAATTACATTTGTCTCGGACAGGTCCAAGGGCCTTGTGAACACTATTGCGAGAGTCTTCCCTTCTTCCCCACATGCATACTGTCTTTCACACTTGGAGGCCAATTTCATGAAAGCCAACGTCAGACTAGGGAAGGCATTGAGAGATGAGTGTTGGTCTATATACTTTCGTATTGCGTGGGCATCCACGGCTAAAGATTTTGATGATACCGTGAATGAACTGCAGGCCACATCACCCGAAACCCATCACTGGTTGATTAATAAATCTGATATGGTGCGGAGTCTTTCAATGCTTGGATCAAAGAAGCTCGGCATTTGCCGGTAACGAAGATGGTTGACTCCATAAGGTATTCGAATGTTCATTTTCACTTAAAAATTCGTATTATCCTTTAAAATAGTTTATAAATATTCAAATATATTTCTCTGCGTTTAACCATCTACATCATTGTTTAATTTATGATAATACTGTTTAATAAAGTGTGTTTATGTTTAACTATCAATGTCTTCCCTTAACCTTGTCTGATTTGTGTTGTACACTGTACAGGTTCAAGTTGATGTACATGTTATGCAACCGCCGTGAGTAAGCGAACAAATGGGATACCTACTTGTGTCCGGACATACATTTGAAGGTG